>NW_027633336.1:0-105000 GCF_053919585.1 Euprymna scolopes
AACAACGAAACAAAGAAACTAAAGGATCATTTTCAAACAAACTTCGTATTAATCGAGCGTATAAATTTTTCAAAGAAATTATAAATATATTATCACTGTTATTTTATATAGACAAAAAAAAATTAAAAGCAACGATAAAATCGTTATAACAAATCGGAAAAGTAAATTATTTGCAAAAACATAATATATTATACTTTATTGAACATAATCGTTTAACCAGTAAATGATACGTTACAGTAATTAAATATTTATATCTCTGGATTATGAAAGTTAATATTGAAAGTATTGTAGCAAAGAAAATATCAGATCTATTATGAGTCTGATCGAGAAAATCGTTATAAGTTCAACATATTTGTCTTCAGCACTTCATGTTTTTCTTCCATATGTAAATACGAATATCATTTAAAGTTAACTTTTGTCTAAATGTGATTTGTCTCTTTTTTTTTCTTCCTTTGAAGATTGTAATGCCAGGTATGGGGCAGCCAAACCAGCTGCCAACATTG
The DNA here is from genome assembly GCF_053919585.1 of Euprymna scolopes. Classification (NCBI taxonomy): domain Eukaryota; kingdom Metazoa; phylum Mollusca; class Cephalopoda; order Sepiida; family Sepiolidae; genus Euprymna; species Euprymna scolopes. Next base: position 504 of record NW_027633336.1, read on the forward strand.
CCCCGCTTTTTTATTGAAACCAACCGAGAGCTCTTTTTAGTATCCTCGCTGTTCCCTTAAGTGCAATTGTCTGAATCTCTTTTGCACTTGGTTCACCAGGAATATTAGTTAGGTAGGACTTCAGGTTCTTCTTCATAAGTCCTGTGGCACCTATGATAACTGGTATGATCGATATCCCCTTTAGGTTCCAGTTTCTTTTCATATCATACATGAGACCTTGGTATTTGGTCTGTTTCTCTCTTTCAGCTCTGTTAAGACCGCCCTCATAAGGAACACTCACTTCAATCAAGGTTGCAACTCTCTCTGACTTATTCCATATAACTATGTCAGGTTTCACAGCAGCATTTTCAAGGTAGGTGGCTGTAGGGATTACATGGTCGTAATGTATGTTATATAAATCATTTCCAACTGTTTTTTCAGGTTGATGTTCCCAGGACTTGCTGCTACATTGGATGTTTAATTTTTTACAGATGATCCAGTGGAGGTACTTGCATACTCCATCATGTCTCGCTGTATAGTAGCCGTCCCCTAGAAGAACTTTGCAACTTGATATCAGATGACCAACACTTTCCAATTCTGTGTGGCAGAATCTGCATTTATTGTCATTACTGATCCCTGCCATCTTCTTGAATGCATTGCTCATCAATCCCTGGCCTTGGGCAGCCATTATGACCCTTTCCTGATCGTGGTGGAGGGGCCCTCTTTTGAACCAGTCCAAAGAACCTTCTTTATCTATGTGTTCCCGAGAATGTTCCCCCAGAAAATACTTTGCACGCTGATGTTGTTCCCATTCTTTAAGGTTCATCTGTTGAAAGGTCTCGGTATATTTCTGCCGGCTCTTTCTTGCTATTTCTGTGGCACACTTGTTTGGTGTTTCGTCCTCATCTGAGAGACAACTCTGACCAAAATGTTTGGCCAGCTGGGTGACTGATGTTGTTCTGCTGGCTCTTGTCTCTTGTTGTTCATATACTATTGAGAGGGTGTCATTCTTGGAGCTTCTCAGATACAGACCGGTGCTCACAATAGTTGCCCTATGTTGATGATTAATCTCTGAGAGTCCCAGACCTCCTTCTCCCCTGGGCACATACAGCCTTGGTAGACACTGATTTCTATATATTATTTTATGAAGCGTTAGTAGCTTCCGTGTCTTTACATCTAGCCGGTTGATGTATTTTTGTGGCCAGTCAATGATACCAAAGCTGTATGTTATTACTGGCATAGCAAACTGGTTTATGGCAGTAATTTTATTTTTATTGGTGAGCTGGGTTTTGCATATTTTCCTCACCCGGCGTACATATTCTTTACTAATCTTCTCCCTCATCGTGGCATGTTGTATGTTCTCGTTTTCCTCAATGCCAAGGTACTTGTAAGGCTCATGCTCTTCTAGATCCCTGATGTCGATGTTTTCATTAAGCTGCATATTTTCTGTGTGGGTCTCCTTCCCAGCTCTGAGTGTACATTTGGCACATTTATCCAGGCAAAACTTCGTTCCAATGTCACTGGAGAATGTGTGTACTACCTGCAGAAGGTGGTGCAGATCGGTGTCAGAGCTAGCATACAGCTTAAGGTCATCCATGAAGAGCAGATGGTTTATTCTCTTGCTTGGATCTCGATGGCGTCCCTGACTCAAGTTGTAGGCGCTCTGATTTTTATTCAGGAGCTTGCTTAGTGGGTCTATTGCAATACAGAAGAGTAAGGGAGATAAGCTATCACTTTGGAATATTCCCCTTTTGATTTTTACTTCAGGGATGATGGTTTTTCCTCCATTGTGATTTAATGATATTGTAGTTTTCCACATCTGAAGGTGAGAAGCCATTGTTTTTCTAATTACCGGGTGGACTTTGTATAACTCAAGGCACCGAAGTAGCCATGAGTGTGGCACACTGTCAAATGCCTTCTGGTAATCAATCCATGCCATGCTCAGGTTTTTGTGTCTCTTACTACAGTCTTCTAGGACGGTCTTCTTGATTAATAGCTTAATTAATTAATTTGTCTCCCGTATGTGTTTGCATATGTCGCAACATATGTGCCTTCTGTGAAAAAAACAACATTCTATACAAGAATATGGTTTCTCTCCTGTATGTGTTCGCATATGTCGCAACAAAGATGACTTCATTGAAAAAGAAGAACCACATACCTCACAAGAATGTGTTTTTTCACCTGTATGTGTTCGCATATGATTCACCAAATGTGAATGACATCTAAAAGAAGAACCACATACTTCACAAGAATGTGGTTTGTGTCCTGTATGTGTAAACAGATGTTGCATTAAAGATGACTTTCGTGCAAAAGAAGCACCACATACTTCACAAGAATGTTGTTTATCTCTTTTTTTTCATTTTTCTTTAACTTTTTTCTTCTAGGGGATGGGACATCCAACCAGATGTCTGACATTTACCCCTATTTTAGTGAGTCCAACCAAGTTTGTCTCTTGTATGTGTTTGCATATGTCGCAACAAAGATGACTTCTGTGTAAAAGAAGAACTACATACTTCACAAGAATGTGGTTTGTCCCCTGTATGTGTTCGCATATGTCGCAACAAAGATGACTTCTCTGTAAAAGAAGAACCACATACTTCACAAGAATATGGTTTCTCTCCTGTATGTGTTCGCATATGTCGCAACAAATATGACTTTCGTGCAAAAGAAGAACCACATACTTCACAAGAATGTGGTTTTTCACCTGTATGTGTTCGCATATGATTCACCAAACGTGAATTACATCTAAAAGAATTACCACAAACTTCACAAGAATGTGGTTTGTCTCCTGTATGTGTAAACATATGTTGCAATAAATTTGACTTCCGTGCAAAAGAAGAACTACATACTTCACAAGAATGTGGTTTGTCTCCTGTATGTGTTCGCATATGTCTCAACAAAGATGACTTCCATGTAAAAGAATTACCACATACTTCACAAGAATGTGGTTTATCACCTGTATGTGTACACATATGATGCAACAAAGATGATTTCTGTATAAAATAAGAACCACATACTTCACAAGAATGTGGTTTGTCTCCTGTGTGTTTTCGCATATGTCGCAGTAAATGTGACTTCTGTGTAAAAGAATAATCACATATTTCACACAAATGTGGTTTTTCTCCTGTATGTGTAAACATATGTCGCAATAAACTTGTCTTATGTGTAAAAGAAGAACCACATACTTCACAATAATGTGGCTTGTCTCCCGTATGTATCAACATATGTTGCCACAAATGTGGTTTCTGTGTGAAAGAAGAACCACATACTTCACAAGAATGTGGTTTTTCTCCTGTATGTGTTCGTATATGGTTTAACAAATGTGAATTAAATCTAAAAGAAGAACCACATATTTCACAATAATGCGGTTTGTCTCTTTTTTTCCATATTTCCTTAACTTTTTCTTCTAGGGGATGGGACATCCAACCAGATGTCTGACATTTCCCCCTATTTTAATGAGTCGAACCAAGAGATCTTTTCAGAATTCTAGCCGTCCCTTTCAGTGCAATCGTTTGTATTTCACTTGCACTTGAAATATGTTATGAGTTTCTTACATCATCAACGGAAAATGAAGATCCATCCTAATCAAATAAATGATTTCTGTTGATTGCTGCAAACTCTGAAAATATAAAATGAATATATGAAATAGATTTCATGCGATATTATTTAATTTTTTAAACATATACTTATAAAAATGTGAACAAATTAGTTATTATATCTGAGATGAGTTGTGAATGTTTGTGTTATTTTGATTAATCGGACTATTATTCTTATGTTTGTGTTATTAGCACAACGTTTCGGTCGCTATACCCTGTAACCTTCTTCAGGTGTTGAAAGCATGATACTTTTTCTCTACTAAAAAAGAATGGGTTGGCTCTGCATTACAGGAAGTGTAATCGTGGGTCTGTAAATCATAAAAAAAGGTCAAACATCATTATTGTTGAAAAACAAAATATAATTATTAATTCTTCATGCAATATTTGTTATGTCTGGAAAAACACAATATAATTAGTACTTTTCCATGTAATACTTTTTTGTAAAACCATAAATATAATTAGTACTTCAACATACAAGACTTGTTTGTAAACAAAAGATAACAATTACTTCTTGATGTAATATTTGTTTGTAAACAAAATGAATTTAAAATTTTTAATATTTGTGATGAGATGTGAATGCCTGTGTTATTTTGATTAATAGGACGTTTATTCTTATCTTGAGTGTTTTAAGCACGACGTAAGTAAAAGATAAATTATATTTGCTTAAGTAAAAAATTCATTATATTTGCTAACGTAAAACATTAATTATATTTGCTAAAGTAACAGATTAATTATATTTGCTAAAGTAAAAAATTATTATATTTGCTCAAGTAAAAGATTAATTATATTTGCTAAAGTAAAAATTTATATTTGCTAAAGTAAAATTTTTTACTTATATTTGCTAAAGTACAAATAGTTTAATAATATTTGATAAAGTACAAGATTAATAATATTTGCTAAAGTAAAAGATTAATAATATTTGCTAAAGTAAAAAATTACTTTTATTTGCTAAAGTAAAAGATTATTAATATTTGCTAAAGTAAAATATTAATAATATTTGCTAAAGTAAAAGATTAATTATATTTGCTAAAGTAAAAGATTAATTATATTTGTTAAAGTAAAAGATTAATTATATTTGCTAAAGTAAAAGATTAATACATATTTGCTAAAGTAAAAGATTAATACATATTTGCTAAAGTAAAAGATTAATTATATTTGTTAAAGTAAAAGATTAATAATATTTGCTAAAGTAAAAGATTAATTATATTTGCTAAAGTAAAAGATTAATAATATTTGCTAAATTAAAAGATTAATTATATTTGTTAAAGTAAAAGATTAATTATATTTGCTAAAGTAAAAGATAAATTATATTTGCTAAATTAAAAGATTAATTATATTTGATGAAGTAAAAGATTAATTATATTTGTTAAAGTAAAAGTTTAATTATATTTTATAACGTTAAAGATTAATTATATTTGCTAAAGTAAAACATTAATTATATTTGCTAAAGTAAAAGATAAATTATATTTGATAAAGTAAAACATTAATTATATTTGATAAAGTAAAACATTAATTATATTTGCAAAAGTAAAAGATAAATTATATTTGCTAAAGTAAAAGATTAATTATATTTGCTAAAGTAAAAGATTAATTATATTTGCTAAAGTAAAAGATTAATAATATTTGATAAAGTAAAACATTAATTATATTTGATAAAGTAAAAGATTGATTATATTTGCAAAGATAAAAGATAAATTATATTTGCTAAAGTAAAAGATTAATTATATTTGCTAAAGTAAAAGATAAATTATATTTGCCAAAGTAAAACATTAATTATATTTGCTAAAGTAAAACATTAATTATATTTGATAAAGTAAAAGATTAATCATATTTGATACAGGAAAAGATTAATAATATTTGCTAAAGTAAAAGATCAATTATATTGGCTAGAGTAAAAGATTAATTATATTTGTTAAATTAAAAGATTAATTATATTTGTAAAAGTAAAACATTAATTATATTTGCTAAAGTAAAGGATTAATTATATTTGCAAAAGTAACAGATTAATAATATTTGCTAACATAAAATATTAATTATATTTGCTAAAGCAAAAGATTATTTATATTTTGTAAAGTAAAAAATTATTATATTTGCTAAAGTAAAAGATTAATTATATTTGCTAAAGTAAAAGATTAATTATATTTGCTAAAGTAAAAGATTAATTATATTTGTTAAAGTAATAGATTATTTATATTTGTTAAAGTATAAGATCATTTATATTTGCTAAAGTAAAAGATTAATTATATTTGCTAAAGTAAAAGATTAATTATTTTTGATAAAGTAAAAGATTAATTATATTTGCTACAGTAAAAGATTAATTATATTTGCTACAGTAAAAGATTAATTATATTTGATAAAGTAAAAGATTAATTATATTTGTTAAAGTAAAAACGTAATTATACTTGCTAAAGTTAAAGATTAATTATATTTGCAAAAGTAAAAGATTAATTATATTTGCTAAAGTAAAAGGTTAATTATATTTGCTAAAGTAAAAGTTTAATTATATTTTCTAAAGTAAAAGATTAATAATATTTGCTAAAGTAAAAGATAAATTATATTTGCTAAAGTAAAAGATTAATAATATTTGCTTAAGTAAAAGATAATAATATTTGCTAAACTAAAATATTAATTATATTCGCTAAAGTAAAATATTAATTATATTTGCTAAAGTAAAAGATTAATAATATTTGCTAAAGTAAAAGATTAATTATATTTGTTAAAGTAAAAGATTAATTATATTTGCTAAAGTAAAAGATTAATTATATTTGTTAAAGTAAAAGATTAATTATATTTGCTAAAGTAAAATATTAATTATATTTGCTAAAATAAAAGATTAATTATATTTGCTAAAGTAAAAGATTAATTATATTTGCTAAAGTAAAAGATCAATTATATTTGTTAAAGTAAAAGATTAATAATATTTGCTAAAGTAAAAGATTAATTATATTTGATAAAGTAAAAGATTAATAATATTTGCTAAAGTAAAAGATAAATTATATTTGCTAAAGTAAAAGATTTATTATCTTTGATGAAGTAAAAGATAAATTATATTTGCTAAAGTAAAAGATTAATTATATTTGCTAAAGTAAAAGATAAATTATATTTGCTAAAGTAAAAGATTAATTATATTTGCTAAACTAAAATATTATTATATTTGCTAAAGTAAAAGATTAATTATCTTTGCTAAAGTAAAAGATTAATTATCTTTGCTAAAGTAAAAGATTAATTATATTTGCTAAAGTAAAAGATTAATTATATTTGATAAAGTAAAACATTAATTATATTTGATAAAGTAAAAGATTAATTATATTTGCTAAAGTAAAAGATTAATTATATTTGCTAAAGTAAAAGATTAATTATATTTGCTAAAGTATAAGGTTAATTATATTTGCTAAAGTAAAAGATTTATTATATTTGCTAAAGTAAAATATTAATTATATTTGCTAAAGTAAAACATTAATTATATTTGCTAAAGTAAAAGATAAATTACATTTGATAAAGGAAAAGATTAATAATATTTGCTAAAGTAAAAGATTAATTATATTTGCTAAAGTAAAAGATTAATTATATTTGTTAAAGTAAAACATTAATTATATTTGCTAAAGTAAAGGATTAATTATATTTACAAAAGTAACAGATCAATACTATTTGCTAACGTAAAATATTAATTATATTTGCTAAAGCAAAAGATTATTTATATTTGTTAAAGTAAAAAATTATTATATTTGCTAAAGTAAAAGATTAATTATATTTTTTAAAGTAAAAGATTATTTATATTTTTAAAGTAAAAGATTAATTATATTTGCTTAAGTAAAAGATTAATTATATTTGCTTAAGTAAAAGATTAATTATATTTGATAAAGTAAAAGATTAATTATATTTGATAAAGTAAAAGATTAATCATATTTGTTAAAGTAAAAACGTAATTATACTTGCTACAGTAAAAGATTAATTATATTTGCTAAAGTAAAAGATTAATTATATTTGATAAAGTAAAACATTAATTATATTTGTTAAAGTAAAAGATTATTTATATTTGTTAAAGTAAAAGATTATTTATATTTGATAAAGTAAAAGATTAATTATATTTGCTAAAGTAAAAGATCAATTATATTTGCTACACTAAAACATTAATTATATTTGATAAAGTAAAAGATTAATTATATTTGCTAATATAAAAGAATAATTATATTTGCTAAAGTAAAGGATTAATTATATTTGCTAAAGTAGAAGATTAATTATATTTGCTAAAGTAAAACATTAATTATATTTGATAAGTAAAAGATTAAATATATTTGATAAAGGAAAAGATTAATTATATTTGCTAAAGTAAAAGATTAATTATATTTGCTAAAGTAAAAGATGATTAATATTTGCTAAAGTAAAATATTAATAATATTTGCTAAAGTAAAAGATTAATTATATTTGTTAAAGTAAAAGATTAATTATATTTGCTAAAGTAAAAGATTAATTATATTTGTTAAAGTAAAAGATTAATTATATTTGCTAAAGTAAAAAATTAATTATATTTGCTACAGTAAAAGATTAATTATATTTGCTAAAGTAAAAGATTAATTATATTTGCTAAAGTAAAAGATTAATTATATTTGCTAAAGTAAAAGATTAATTATATTTGCTAAAGTAAAAGATCAATTATATTTGTTAAAGTAAAAGATTAATAATATTTGCTAAAGTAAAAGATTAATTATATTTGATAAAGTAAAAGATTAATAATATTTGCTAAAGTAAAAGATAAATTATATTTGCTAAAGTAAAATATTTATTATCTTTGATGAAGTAAAAGATAAATTATATTTGCTAAAGTAAAAGATTAATTATATTTGCTAAAGTAAAAGATAAATTATATTTGCTAAAGTAAAAGATTAATTATATTTGCTAAACTAAAATATTATTATATTTGCTAAAGTAAAAGATTAATTATCTTTGCTAAAGTAAAAGATTAATTATCTTTGCTAAAGTAAAAGATTAATTATATTTGCTAAAGTAAAAGATAAATTTTATTTGCTAAAGTAAAAGATTAATTATATTTGATAAAGTAAAAGATTAATTATATTCGTTAAAGTAAAAGAGTAATTATATTTGCTAAAGTAAAAAATTAATTATATTTGCTAAAGTAAAATATTAATTATATTTGCTAATGTAAAAGATTAATTATATTTCTTAAAGTAAAACAGTAATTATATTTGCTAAAGTAAAATTTTTAAAATTATATTTGTTAAAGTAAAAGATTAATTATATTTGCTAAAGTAAAAGATTATTTATATTTGCTTAAGTAAAAGAGTAATAATATTTTCTAAACTAAAAGATTAATAATATTTGCTTAAGTAAAAGATTAATTATATTTTCTTCAGTAAAAGATTCATTTTATTTGCTAAAGTAAAAGATTAGTAATATGTTTTAAACTAAAAGATAAATAATATTTGCTAAATAAAAGATTAATTATATTTGCTAAAGTAAAAGATTAATTATATTTGTGTTAGTAAAAGATTAATTATATTTGCTAAAGTAAAAATTAATATTATTTTTTCTAAAGTAAAAATTAATTATATTTGCTAAAGTAAAAAAATTTTAATTATATTTGCTAAAGTAAAAAATTTTTATTATATTTTCTAACGTAAAAATATTTTAATAATAGTTGAAGTAAAATTAATTATATTTTCTAAAGGAAAATTTTTAATTATATTTGCTAATTATTCTAGAGTTAATGTTCTATCGATTTTATATATTATAAAGTTTCGATTTCAAAAATAAAAAAAATATATCCATAGGACTTGGGTGCGTCAGCTTAAATTGAAACTGAAAATATGAAACCAAAACTAATGAAGAATATTTGATAAAATTATTTATAAAAAATACATTACTGGAGTGCTATACTCAAAACCGAAACCAAAACTTATGAAGAATATTTGATAAAATTATTCATTACAAGAAATGGAAGTCTGTAACAATTAAACAACAGTAACCCGGATGTAAGGATGACAGAGAAAATAACACACATGCTATCGTATTAATATATAGATAATAATAATAGTAATAATAATAATAATAATAATAATAATAATAATAATTTCAGCTGACCACAGGGTGAATATAAAAGAAAAGGAGAAACGGAGCAAATACACAGAGCCAGAGAGCTGAAAGGGATATGGAAGATGAAGAAAATCAAAATAATTCCTATAATAGTAGGAGCACTAGGAACAATCCCGAAAAACTTTGAAAAAAGAATGGGAGAAATTGGAATCAAAGGAATAACTAAAAAAATACAACAAACAACAATAATGAAAACAGCTGAAATATTAAGAAAAACCCTTGAATGTGGAGCATAACACAGACGAACCAAAAGTGTAGACCAGACAAACTTCTACAGAGACAAAACATGAAGTGCTATATGGAACCAAGAACATTGAAGCAGCATACATATACATTCTCTAACTCCATACCCATACCCCATTACCACATAACTGTTCCCCCCCACCCGAAAAAAAGTAAAAGATTAATTATATTTTCTAAAGTAAAATATTAATAATGTTTGCTAAAGTAAAAAATTAATTATATTTGCTAAAATAAAAGATTAATTATATTTGCTAAAGTAAAATATTAATGATATTTGATAATGTAACAGATTAATTATATTTGCTAAAGTAAAAGATTAATTATATTTGCTAAATTAAAAGATTAATTATATTTACTAAAGTAAAAATAAATTATATTAACTAAAGTAAAAAATTAATTATATTTACTAAAGTAAAAAATTAATTATATTTGCTAAAGTAAAAGATTAATAATATTTGCTAAAGTAAAAGATTAATAATATTTGCTAAAGTAAAGGATTAATAATATTTGCTAAAGTAAAAGATTAATTATATTTGCAAAAGTAAAACATCATTTATATTTGCTAAAGTAAAAGACTAATTATATTTGATAGAGTAAAAGATTAATTATATTTGCTAAAGTAAAAGATTAATTATATTTGCTAAAGTAAAAAATTAATTATATTTGCTACAGTAAAAGATTAATAATATTTGCTACAGTAAAAGATTAATTATATTTGATAAAGTAAAACATTAATTATATTTGATAAAGTAAAAGATTAATTATATTTGATAAAGTAACAGATTAATTATATTAACTAAAGTAAAACATTAATTATATTTGCTAAAGTAAAAGATTAATTATATTTGCTGAAGTAAAAGATTAATTATATTTGCTGAAGTAAAAGATTAATTATATTTGATAAAGTAAAAGATTAATTATAGTTGCTAAAGTAAAAGATTAATTATATTTACTAACGTAAAACATTAATTATATTTGCTAAAGTAAAAGATTAATTATATTTGCTAAAGTAAAAGATTAATTATATTTGCTAACGTAAAAGATTAATAATATTTGCTAAAGTAAAAGATTAATAATATTTACTACAGTAAAAGATTAATTATATTTTCTAAAGTAAAAGATTAATAATGTTTGCTAAAGTAAAGGAGTAATTATATTTGCTTAAGTAAAAGATTAATTATATTTGCTAAAGTAAAAAATTAATTATATTTGTTAAAGTAAAAGATTAATAATGTTTGCTAAAGTAAATGAGTAATTATATTTGCTAAAGTAAAAGATTAATTATATTTGCTAATGTAAAAGATTATTAATATTTGCTAAAGTAAAAGATTAATTATATTTGCTAAAGTAACAGATTAATAATATTTGCTAAAGTAAAAGATTAATTATATTTTCTAAAGTAAAAAATTAATAATGTTTGCTAAAGTAAAAAATTAATTATATTTGCTAAAGTAAAAGATTAATTATATTTGCTAAAGTAAAATATTAATTATATTTGCTAAAGTAAAATATTAATTATATTTGATAAAGTAACAGATTAATCGTATTTGCTAAAGTAAAAAATTAATTATATTTGCTTAATTAAAAGATTAATTATATTTACTAAAGTAAAAAATTTATTATATTTACTAAAGTAAAAGATTAATTATATTTGCTAAAGTAAAAAATTAATTATATTTACTAAAGTAAAAGATTAATTATATTTACTAAAGTAAAAGATTAATTATATTTGCTAAAGTAAATAATTTATTATATTTGCTAAAGTAAAAGATTAATTATATTTGCTAAAGTAAAAGATTAATAATATTTGCTAAAGTAAAGGAGTAATTATATTTGCTAAAGTAAAAGATTAATTATATTTGCTAAAGTAAAAGATTAATTATATCTGCTAAAGTAAAAGATTAATTATATTTGCTAAAGTAAAAGATAAATTATATTTGCTAAAGTAAAAGATTAATTATATTTGCTAAAGTAAAAGATTAATTATATTTGCTAAAGTAAAAGATAAATTATATTTGCTAAAGTAAAAGATTAATTATATTTGCTAAAGTAAAAGATTAATTATATTTTATAAAGTAAATGATTAATTATATTTGCTAAAGTAAAAGATTAATTATATTTGCTAAAGTAAAAGATTATTTGTATTTGCTTAAGTAAAAGATTAATAATATTTTCTAAACTAAAAGATTAATAATATTTGCTAAATAAAAGATTAATTATATTTGCTAAAGTAAAAGAATTATTATATTTGTGTACGTAAAAGATTAATTATATTTGCTAAAGTAAAAATTAATATTATTTTTTCTAAAGTAAAACATTTTATTTGCTAAAGTAAAAAATTTTTTTATTATATTTGCTAAAGTAAAAATTTTTTATTATATTTGCTAACGTAAAAATATTTTAATAATAGTTGAAGTAAAATTTTTGATTATATTTGCTAAAGTAAAATTTTTAATTATATTTGCTAATTATTCTAGAGTTAATGTTCTATCGATTTTATATATTATAAAGTTTCGATTTCAAAAATAAAAAAAACTATATATCCATAGGACTTGGGTGCATCAGATTAAATTGAAACTGCAAATATGAAACCAAAACTTATGAAGAATATTTGATAAAATTATTTATAAAAAATACATTACTGGAGTGCGTTCAGCTATACTCAAAACCGAAACCAAAACTTATGAAGATTTTTTGATAAAATTATTTATTACAAGAAATGGAAATCTGTAACAATTAAACAACAGTAACCCGGATGTAAGGATGGCACAGAAAATAATACACATGATATCGTTTTAATATATAGATGATAATAATAATAATAATAATAATAATAATAATAATAATACGAGATGCCGTAATAATCAAGAAAGAAAAATCCTGTCAATTCTAGCTGATCACAGGGTGAATATGAAATAATAATAATAATAATAATATTAATAATAATAATAATAATAATAATAATAATAATAATTTCAGCTGACCACAGGGTGAATATAAAAGAAAAGGAGAAACGGAGCAAATACACAGAGCTAGCCAGAGAGCTGAAAGGGATATGGAAGATGAAGAAAATCAAAATAATATAATAGTAGGAGCACTAGGAACAATCCTCAAAAACTTTGAAAAAAGAATGGGAGAAATTGGAATCAAAGGAATAACTAAAAAAATACAACAAACAACAATAATGAAAACAGCTGAAATATTAAGAAAAACCCTTGAATGTGGAGCATAACACAGATGAACCAAAAGTGTAGACCAGACAAACTTCTACAGAGACAAAACATGAAGTGCTACATGGAACCAAGAACATTGAAGCACCATACATATACATTCTCTAACTCCATACCCATACCCCATTACCACATCACTGTTCCCCCCCCAAAAGAGTGAAACGAAATAGTCAAGTAGTCAAGGAAGAAAGAAAGATCTAGGAGTGAGCACTTACAAGACCTCCACTCTGTAAGTGCGAAAAGAACTGGAACCTTGGTGAGGCTTATTGCCACTCAAATTCCAGTAAATACCAATGGGCACTGCCAATGAGAAATCAATGGAAAGCAGCTGTTGCGATAATGCAAATTTATTTGCAAATGTTATCGAACGTGGAGAGTACTAGAAAATCTGGGGATACTTGTTGTCACTCAGCTTCCAGGGGACACCACAGGTTGTATTCAATATCTTTAATAACCCGTGTGAAAGTTCCTTATGACCCACAATAATAACTCCTGACACAGTTCGAAAGTGCTTAACTTTAAAAAACTCAGATCTTTCAGACCGTGTTTATAATGCAGTGCATAAAGGCGCTGATTCAATGCATGTATGCAAGTTAATTCACAAGAGCCCACCATCATATAATAATATTTTTTCAGATACTCTTTCGTAGGGACCCCCACCTCAGAAAGAAAACGGGAACTTGTGTATTACTGTTAGTTGGACAATATATTTGTTTTCATTTTTAAAGAACCTCTTTTAAAGGGGAGTCAATTCAAGATCACCCTATTCAAAAGATTTGTGTAACTTTTAGTTAAAGAAAAACTTATTTAGAAAAGCATTCGGACATGTGGAGGGAATTTGTTTGTAAAGTCGAACAGAATGAAGAAAGAAAGCAACCACGTGTCTGCGTGTGTTGTCTTACCTGCTGGGAGGATCACAGGGAGGGAAATAACTTTTAGTTAAAGAAAAACTTATTTAGAAAAGCATTCGGACATGTGGAGGGAATTTGTTTGTAAAGTCGAACAGAATGAAGAAAGAAAGCGACCATGTGTCTGCGTGTGTTGTCTTACCTGCTGGGAGGATCACAGGGAGGGAAATAACTTTTAGTTAAAGAAAAACTTATTTAGAAAAGCATTCGGACATGTGGAGGGAATTTGTTTGTAAAGTCGAACAGAATGAAGAAAGAAAGCGACCACGTGTCTGTGTGTGTTGTCTTACCTGCTGGGAGGATCACAGGGAGGGCAGAAATTAAAAATGGCGACTGTGGTTTTTGTAAGATTATTGAGCAATGACGTCAGGCCTCACGTGACTGTTTTCTGGCCAATGATTCGCTAATGACGAACGCTTGGACAATAAAAAGTATGTTCAGAAGATCGAGGACAGTGTGTATCAACTGCATCAGTGTGATTAGAAGTTCAACGTGTGTGTTAATCAACTGCCATAGTTGCGAAACGAGTTCATTGTTAAAAATGTTTTTGAGGATTTGTAAAAAGCAAAACATTTCAATTAATAATAAATATATTTAAAAGAAATCACATACAATATTATGTGTTGGTCTAGACAGTTGTACATGTTTAATATGCAGGAAACTTATTTTTGTAATTAACCATTGACTGCTAAAACATTTTTAGACTGACGTGCAATTCTTTGTCATGAAACAATTGTAACCAAACTAATTACATAAGTTCTGTTGTACAAGTAGTTTAGAATTTTAGTGACATATATATATTGGCTTTTTTTAAGTTCTGTTGTACAAGTAGTTTAGAATTTTAGAAATTAAAAAAAGAGTTGTCGGTACATTGCTCTAAAAAATTATACCATCAAAAAAATAGATCAATTAAAAATTGTCTATTAGAAATACGCCATCTTCACGCACACAAAATACATTTCTGTTATACAAAAAAAAACGAAATAAAACCAAAAATATTTTTGTAAATCTTTACTATCTAACCCAGCATAGTTTTCCCCTAAATCTTCAATTTGTATCTTTTGGAGGTTTTTATATTTCAACAGCCTTAAAATATACGAACTGAAGTAATTAAACAATAATAAATATTTTAGGTTTTAGAGTAGGAGATCACTTTCCTATATAAATTAAACATAAAAGGAACACTGACTTCATGGCCAGTTAGTGATCAACCAGGCATGTAATTAGTTGCAATTTCTTATTTTGTAGCAATTAGTGAGGGGGGGGGGGGCTAATATATGTTTTGGCTTTTTTACGTTTCTTAAGGAGTATAAAAGCCCATTTGTTGTTAACTATTCGACAATTTTCACCAACTAATTTATTAAACAAAAGATACCATAATTTTTACTCGTACATTTTTTGTTGTTGTTCTGTTTTAAATAAAAAGAACATTCACCAATGTTGAGTTGAATGTAATAGTCAAAGAAGCAAGCGCCCATGTGTTTGTGCTTTGGGTGGCTGTACAACTCACCTTCTGAGAGAGATTAAAGATCGCAGCTGTGTCAGTTTTTTTTTTAAATAAAAAGCCTGTTGGTGAGAGGCAGGCTGGAAGTTGAGAGAGAAAATTGTAAGGATGAGGAAATACAGTGATGAAGTCTATCTGTAAACTTTTTTTTATCAAGGCCAAGAGACCATTCGAAGATAATGATTAACAAGTGTACAGTAGTCAATGAGAAATATCATGGTAATCGTCAGTAGTTGAAATCGGTAAATTTGTTAACTAAGTGGAATGGCTCATCAAGAACTTGTTTATGTTGGACTTGAAGACGCCCATATTGTAGTCAGCTGGAAAGCAGGCAAACAGAAGACAGTTCCACAGGCATGCAGTTCTAAGAAAGAAACTTTGTTTATGGAATCTACGTTTAGGTTTAGGTACAGACAAAAAGTAGGGTAAATCACTGATAGTGTTTTCAGCTAGATGGGTGTTTCTCATGAAAGTTTGGCAAGGAGGAACCACAGATCGGAACCCAGACGAGCACCTGTCATGGAATATATAACAAATGATTGTTACCAAAGGCAACATTAGTAACTCTTCTACTTATTTGAATACACTTGTTTTGTGCTTTAACTTATTTTGAAGTGTTTATTTACTTTTAAAAAATCGTACAGAGTCTTATGTTAAAATTAGATACATTGGCTGACATAAAACAGCCATCTAGGAAGTTCCGATAATCATTCGAAAATCAATAATTAAACCACCAAATAAATGTCACATGTTTTTTATGCGTAACAATTTTTCTCGTACCTTTGGCTTATTAAATTGTTAAGAGGAAGTACAGAATAGTTAACAACACTTAGGATCTAATCCCCATCGAAAAAAAAACGTAAGAAAGCAAAAACTGATATGAGCGCCACTCTCTTCCCCTCCAACAACAAAAAATTGCAGATATTATTGACTGATAACTGGTCATGAAGTGGGTGCTCATTTTACGTTAAATTTATATAAGAAAGTGATTACCCACCCCCATAACTTCAATATTTATGATTTCTAAAATTCTTTTTGCGGATATTTTAAAGCTGTAAAAACGTAGGGGTACTAGTGCATAAAATGATCCGGATGTAAATAATAACGTTATTATTTAAAAAGCCATTCTTAACATGGGGAGGGGAGGGTGTTTTTGTATCTATTCTATACTTAAACCTTACAATTGAATAAAAAAAACATATCATAAAACTTTAATTAAACTTGGAAATACGATTTAAAAAAATAGCGCTCATCACTCTCTGCACGGTGGTAGTGCAGAGAGGGATCCGCGCTATCAACGTAAGTGCCAAAATAAAGGCAACTTTTTATAAAAGGATTAAATTACGCTAAGTTTTACAACTATTTTTCTATATTAAATTTCTACTAATTGGTGATGGCCAATAAATGCGTTTATTTTATGTAAATTTATCAAAGAAAGTGATCCCCATTCCAAAGTTTAAAATATTGGAGAAAACATTAAAAATAAAACGGAATACTCTAGTGAAATAATAGGTTATGTAGACAATATATATATATATATATATATATATATATATATATATACATATATACATTTATATATATATATATACATTTTATATATATATATACATTTATATATATATATATATATATTAAGTAATGTGATTGATTTATATATCTAAATTACAACGAGCACTTTCTCTTTCCTGTATTTTAATTAAATTAGTAATTTCACTGTTACATTGAAATACACTCAGCTCTTTAGACTATTGTTCTAATCTCCTTTAAATTATATATATATATATATATATTTATACATTTTTGTATATATTATATATATACATTTTTGTATATATATATATATATATACATTTTTGTATATATATATATATACATTTTTGTATATATATATATATATACATTTTTGTATATATATATATATACATTTTTGTATATATATATATATACATATATATATATATATACATTTTTGTATATATATATATATACATATATATATATATATATACATTTTTGTATATATATATATATATACATATATATATATATATACATTTTTGTATATATATATATACATATATATATATATATACATTTTTGTATATATATATATACATATATATATATATATATACATTTTTGTATATATATATATACATATATATATATATATATATATATATATATATATATACATTCATTTTAGTGATGGCCAAAAAATGTGTTTATTTTAAGTGATCCCTATTCTAAAGTTAAAATATTGGAGAAAACATAAAAATCAAACGGAATTCTCTAGCGAAATAATAGGTTATGTAGACTATATATATATATATATATATATATATATATATATATATATATATATATATATATACAAAAATGTAAATGTCAGGTTAAATAATATAATTATAGTAGCTTTCTTGGTGCTTCTTTAAGATAGACTCGATAGATCCATTTTTTAAATTATGTCGTTTTAAGCAAAAACATTATTACGTATTTAACTAAAATATAAAAAATAGTAATATTTTTTTTTTAAATTACAAAAATTTTACAAGTGAAAATTATTTATAGGTAAAAGTAACTTTTTTAAAAACAGTTGGATAAAATTGCATTTTTCTTAGATGTCCTACAGTAGACAATGAAGATTTCAACGTTTAGATTAAATCAACATTTATACTTTATAGTGATAGACTTTTTTTTTTTAAACATAAAATTGCATTTTTCTTAGATGTCCTACAGTAGACAATGAAGATTTCAACGTTTAGATTAAATCAACATTTATACTTTATAGTGATAGACTTTTTTTTTTAAACATAAAATTGCATTTTTCTTAGATGTCCTACAGTAGACAATGAAGATTTCAACGTTTAGATTAAATCAACATTTATACTTTATAGTGATAGACTTTTTTTTTTAAACATAAAATTGCATTTTTCTTAGATGTCCTACAGTAGACAATGAAGATTTCAACGTTTAGATTAAATCAACATTTATACTTTATAGTGATAGACTTTTTTTTTTTAAACATAAAATTGCATTTTTCTTAGATGTCCTACAGTAGACAATGAAGATTTCAACGTTTAGATTAAATCAACATTTATACTTTATAGTGATAGACTTTTTTTTTTAAACATAAAATTGCATTTTTCTTAGATGTCCTACAGTAGACAATGAAGATTTCAACGTTTAGATTAAATCAACATTTATACTTTATAGTGATAGACTTTTTTTTTTAAACATAAAATTGCATTTTTCTTAGATGTCCTACAGTAGACAATGAAGATTTCAACGTTTAGATTAAATCAACATTTATACTTTATAGTGATAGACTTTTTTTTTTTAAACATAAAATTGCATTTTTCTTAGATGTCCTACAGTAGACAATGAAGATTTCAACGTTTAGATTAAATCAACATTTATACTTTATAGTGATAGACTTTTTTTTTTTACTAAAAATACAAAAGCAGTTGTTCAATTCAATGAGTTTTCGTAATTTTTTCATTTTTTTTTTTTTTGAATTGCAATAAAAATAAATGTTTAAAATTGTTTTTAAAGTTATTGAATTTTTAAATTGTTTAAAAGTAAAAGAAAAAAACTTACCTTTCATTTCAGGAATTAAAAAAAAAAAAAATTGGGATGAATTCGTTTTTTTCTTTTGTGTTCAAAACAGAAAATTTGTTTTGTTTGTTAGGATTTCTTTAGTAAATTGATACAACTTTTGTTTTGTGTGTCCAATTCATTAAGAAATAAAATATATGAAAATATAAAAGAATCAAAATTAAAAGATGAAAAACACGATTTAAACGTGAAATTATTTAAAAAGAAAATCAACTGCTTAGGAACAATGGATTCAGGTCATCATAAGACGGTGTAATCATTATTTTGTTCCTCGTGTAAGAATCTCCGTGTATGCTGTTGTGCCGAATTGTTTTGAGTTGAGATTTGTTGTTTGTTTGTTGCAATTCTTCTAGAATTTATTGTTTTAAATATCATTTATTAAAAAAAATAAAAAGTATGAAGATTTATTTTGAAAAATTCATTTTTTTTTTAAATACAATTAATTTGTCAATACTTAAGGTTTATTTCGATTTATTTCGTAAAATATTTTTTTTATTATACAATTTATTAAAAATAAAATATATATATATGAAGATATTTATTTTGTAAAATTCATTTTCATATACAATTTATTAAGAAATAACAAAAAACATTTGAAGATATGAAAACCAGGTTTGTTTTCTAAGATTGTTATATTATAAATAAGCGTAGCATTTAGCAAGGAAAGAACAAGTAATATAAGTTTAATTTTAAGTGATTGATTGTTCAATGGGTTTTTTTTAAATACCAAAATCAGATTTATTTTTTAAGACAGAACATTTCGGGTTTGTATTACTGTACACATAGATTCGAAAAAGTTGTCAAAAAAAAAAACAAATATATAACAAATACATGTTATCAAAGGCAAGATAAGTTACTTTTCTACCAAACTGGATATAATTTTCGTGTTTTTATTCAATGTAACATATTTATTATGCATTCGAAAATTCAAGATGGCGTCTCACACCCTCTTTAACACCGTAAGTATGGAAAAAGGCGTTATAAATAAAAAACTATACAAAATACTATTAAAAACCCGCCGAATATATGTCAACCTATGTCACGGTAACATATATTGAGCGAGTTTTTAACAGTATTTTATCTGGTTTTTTATTTATAACATCTTTTCCCACACTTACCGTGTTAAAGAGAGACTAAGACGCCATCTTGAATTTTCCAATACATCGGTAAACACTGTATGTTTTTCGAGCTGAATAAATATGTTACATTGAATAAAAACACAAAAAATATATCCAGTTAGGTAGAAAAGTAACTTATCTTGCCTTTGATAACATTTATTTGTTATATTTTTTTTTTTTTGACAACTTTTTCGAATCTATGTGTACAGTAATACAAACCCAACATTTCATTATTGTTTGAATTAGTCGAACTAACATTCAAAGTCCGAATAATCCAAATAATCGTCACATAAAAAAAACCCTGAATATTTCACATAAACAACTCAAATAAGAGGAAAGAATTGCACAAACAGCAAAGTCAGTTAAATTACAAAATTAAATTTAAACCAAGAAATAAACTAAACGATTAAAGTGTAGTAGCTGTGTTATATTAAAAATAAGCGTATGGTGACAGGAAAGAACCAGACAAACAATATAAGTTTAATTTTAAACAATTGATTGCTCAATCGTTTATTTTTAAATAAACTTAAGAAATTAAAAATAAAAAAATGTTCTTCAGTTCAACAAGAGTTTGTCCCTGCTGTTAATATTATTCATTCAACATAGTCGTTATCGGCGATAAAAGAAAGTCCATTTTTGTTCACGTTCTTCCTTGTTGATAAAATACGTCAATATGTGTTATTCCTTCTGCTGGGTGGTTTTCATAAAAATATCGGAGAATAAGAGTTTGGGTTTCGTTGAAAAATATTCAAGGGAGACAACTTTGCATAAATATTTTTTGTTGATAAAATTTGTCATTATGCGTTGGGTGCTGTTGATAACATATCGAA
This sequence comes from Euprymna scolopes, assembly GCF_053919585.1. Lineage (NCBI taxonomy): Eukaryota > Metazoa > Mollusca > Cephalopoda > Sepiida > Sepiolidae > Euprymna > Euprymna scolopes. The sequence goes on from NW_027633336.1 coordinate 21,644, forward strand.
GAATGGGAGCTTGATTTTTTTTTTTTTATAAAAATGTTCAAGGAAGACAACTTAGCATGAATAATAACTTTTTGGGTTTGTTTTACTGTACACATAGATTCGAAAAAGTTGTCAAAAAACAAATATATAACAAATAAATGTTATCAAAGGCAAGCTAAATTACTTTTCTACCAAACTGGATATATTTTTTGTGTTTTTATTCAATGTAACATATTTATTCAGCTCGAAAAACATGCAGTGTTTACCGATGTATTGGATAATTCAAAATGGCGGCCGACTCTCTCTTAAACACGGTAAGTTCGAGAAAAGGTGTTATAAATAATAAACTAGACAAAATACTATTAAAAAAACACCGAATATATGTCAACCTATGTCACGGTAATATATATTGAAATAATCAGTAGAACAATGAAATAATGTTAAATGAATAATAAAAAAGAAAATTACACGATTACTGTAGCCGAGTTCCGGAAATTGCTGTAGCATTTCACGAAAAGGAGTGAAATGAAAAAACTTCGATACGGAGTGAACTTTAAATAAGCTTTATTTTACTAAGAACAGACACGGGGAACGAGACCTGTTACTTCAAGGAAAGGAAGAGAAAACTCGGGGGGAAGTAACTTTAAATAAGCTTTATTTTACTAAGAACAGACACGGGGAACGAGACCTGTTACTTCAAGGAAAGGAAGAGAAAACTCGGGGGGGGGGAAGTAACTTTAAATAAGCTTTATTTTACTAAGAACAGACACGGGGAACGAGACCTGTTACTTCAAGGAAAGGAAGAGAAAACTCGGGGGGGGGGAAGTAACTTTAAATAAGCTTTATTTTACTAAGAACAGACACGGGGAACGAGACCTGTTACTTCAAGGAAAGGAAGAGAAAACTCGGGGGGAAGTAACTTTAAATAAGCTTTATTTTACTAAGAACAGACACGGGGAACGAGACCTGTTACTTCAAGGAAAGGAAGAGAAAACTCGGGGGGAAGTAACTTTAAATAAGCTTTATTTTACTAAGAACAGACACGGGGAACGAGACCTGTTACTTCAAGGAAAGGAAGAGAAAACTCGGGGGGAAGTAACTTTAAATAAGCTTTATTTTACTAAGAACAGACACGGGGAACGAGACCTGTTACTTCAAGGAAAGGAAGAGAAAACTCGGGGGGAAGTAACTTTAAATAAGCTTTATTTTACTAAGAACAGACACGGGGAACGAGACCTGTTACTTCAAGGAAAGGAAGAGAAAACTCGGGGGGAAGTAACTTTAAATAAGCTTTATTTTACTAAGAACAGACACGGGGAACGAGACCTGTTACTTCAAGGAAAGGAAGAGAAAACTCGGGGGGGGGAAGTAACTTTAAATAAGCTTTATTTTACTAAGAACAGACACGGGGAACGAGACCTGTTACTTCAAGGAAAGGAAGAGAAAACTCGGGGGGAAGTAACTTTAAATAAGCTTTATTTTACTAAGAACAGACACGGGGAACGAGACCTGTTACTTCAAGGAAAGGAAGAGAAAACTCGGGGGGAAGTAACTTTAAATAAGCTTTATTTTACTAAGAACAGACACGGGGAACGAGACCTGTTACTTCAAGGAAAGGAAGAGAAAACTCGGGGGGAAGTAACTTTAAATAAGCTTTATTTTACTAAGAACAGACACGGGGAACGAGACCTGTTACTTCAAGGAAAGGAAGAGAAAACTCGGGGGGAAGTAACTTTAAATAAGCTTTATTTTACTAAGAACAGACACGGGGAACGAGACCTGTTACTTCAAGGAAAGGAAGAGAAAACTCGGGGGGAAGTAACTTTAAATAAGCTTTATTTTACTAAGAACAGACACGGGGAACGAGACCTGTTACTTCAAGGAAAGGAAGAGAAAACTCGGGGGGAAGTAACTTTAAATAAGCTTTATTTTACTAAGAACAGACACGGGGAACGAGACCTGTTACTTCAAGGAAAGGAAGAGAAAACTCGGGGGGGGGGGAAGTAACTTTAAATAAGCTTTATTTTACTAAGAACAGACACGGGGAACGAGACCTGTTACTTCAAGGAAAGGAAGAGAAAACTCGGGGGGAAGTAACTTTAAATAAGCTTTATTTTACTAAGAACAGACACGGGGAACGAGACCTGTTACTTCAAGGAAAGGAAGAGAAAACTCGGGGGGAAGTAACTTTAAATAAGCTTTATTTTACTAAGAACAGACACGGGGAACGAGACCTGTTACTTCAAGGAAAGGAAGAGAAAACTCGGGGGGGGGGAAGTAACTTTAAATAAGCTTTATTTTACTAAGAACAGACACGGGGAACGAGACCTGTTACTTCAAGGAAAGGAAGAGAAAACTCGGGGGGAAGTAACTTTAAATAAGCTTTATTTTACTAAGAACAGACACGGGGAACGAGACCTGTTACTTCAAGGAAAGGAAGAGAAAACTCGGGGGGAAGTAACTTTAAATAAGCTTTATTTTACTAAGAACAGACACGGGGAACGAGACCTGTTACTTCAAGGAAAGGAAGAGAAAACTCGGGGGGAAGTAACTTTAAATAAGCTTTATTTTACTAAGAACAGACACGGGGAACGAGACCTGTTACTTCAAGGAAAGGAAGAGAAAACTCGGGGGGAAGTAACTTTAAATAAGCTTTATTTTACTAAGAACAGACACGGGGAACGAGACCTGTTACTTCAAGGAAAGGAAGAGAAAACTCGGGGGGAAGTAACTTTAAATAAGCTTTATTTTACTAAGAACAGACACGGGGAACGAGACCTGTTACTTCAAGGAAAGGAAGAGAAAACTCGGGGGGGGAAGTAACTTTAAATAAGCTTTATTTTACTAAGAACAGACACGGGGAACGAGACCTGTTACTTCAAGGAAAGGAAGAGAAAACTCGGGGGGGAAGTAACTTTAAATAAGCTTTATTTTACTAAGAACAGACACGGGGAACGAGACCTGTTACTTCAAGGAAAGGAAGAGAAAACTCGGGGGGAAGTAACTTTAAATAAGCTTTATTTTACTAAGAACAGACACGGGGAACGAGACCTGTTACTTCAAGGAAAGGAAGAGAAAACTCGGGGGGAAGTAACTTTAAATAAGCTTTATTTTACTAAGAACAGACACGGGGAACGAGACCTGTTACTTCAAGGAAAGGAAGAGAAAACTCGGGGGGAAGTAACTTTAAATAAGCTTTATTTTACTAAGAACAGACACGGGGAACGAGACCTGTTACTTCAAGGAAAGGAAGAGAAAACTCGGGGGGGGAAGTAACTTTAAATAAGCTTTATTTTACTAAGAACAGACACGGGGAACGAGACCTGTTACTTCAAGGAAAGGAAGAGAAAACTCGGGGGGAAGTAACTTTAAATAAGCTTTATTTTACTAAGAACAGACACGGGGAACGAGACCTGTTACTTCAAGGAAAGGAAGAGAAAACTCGGGGGGGAAGTAACTTTAAATAAGCTTTATTTTACTAAGAACAGACACGGGGAACGAGACCTGTTACTTCAAGGAAAGGAAGAGAAAACTCGGGGGGGGAAGTAACTTTAAATAAGCTTTATTTTACTAAGAACAGACACGGGGAACGAGACCTGTTACTTCAAGGAAAGGAAGAGAAAACTCGGGGGGGAAGTAACTTTAAATAAGCTTTATTTTACTAAGAACAGACACGGGGAACGAGACCTGTTACTTCAAGGAAAGGAAGAGAAAACTCGGGGGGGGAAGTAACTTTAAATAAGCTTTATTTTACTAAGAACAGACACGGGGAACGAGACCTGTTACTTCAAGGAAAGGAAGAGAAAACTCGGGGGGGGGAAGTAACTTTAAATAAGCTTTATTTTACTAAGAACAGACACGGGGAACGAGACCTGTTACTTCAAGGAAAGGAAGAGAAAACTCGGGGGGGGAAGTAACTTTAAATAAGCTTTATTTTACTAAGAACAGACACGGGGAACGAGACCTGTTACTTCAAGGAAAGGAAGAGAAAACTCGGGGGGGGGGAAGTAACTTTAAATAAGCTTTATTTTACTAAGAACAGACACGGGGAACGAGACCTGTTACTTCAAGGAAAGGAAGAGAAAACTCGGGGGGGAAGTAACTTTAAATAAGCTTTATTTTACTAAGAACAGACACGGGGAACGAAACCTGTTACTTCAAGGAAAGGAAGAGAAAACTCGGGGGGGGAAGTAACTTTAAATAAGCTTTATTTTACTAAGAACAGACACGGGGAACGAGACCTGTTACTTCAAGGAAAGGAAGAGAAAACTCGGGGGGGAAGTAACTTTAAATAAGCTTTATTTTACTAAGAACAGACACGGGGAACGAGACCTGTTACTTCAAGGAAAGGAAGAGAAAACTCGGGGGGGGGGAAGTAACTTTAAATAAGCTTTATTTTACTAAGAACAGACACGGGGAACGAGACCTGTTACTTCAAGGAAAGGAAGAGAAAACTCGGGGGGGAAGTAACTTTAAATAAGCTTTATTTTACTAAGAACAGACACGGGGAACGAGACCTGTTACTTCAAGGAAAGGAAGAGAAAACTCGGGGGGGAAGTAACTTTAAATAAGCTTTATTTTACTAAGAACAGACACGGGGAACGAGACCTGTTACTTCAAGGAAAGGAAGAGAAAACTCGGGGGGGGAAGTAACTTTAAATAAGCTTTATTTTACTAAGAACAGACACGGGGAACGAGACCTGTTACTTCAAGGAAAGGAAGAGAAAACTCGGGGGGGGAAGTAACTTTAAATAAGCTTTATTTTACTAAGAACAGACACGGGGAACGAGACCTGTTACTTCAAGGAAAGGAAGAGAAAACTCGGGGGGGGGAAGTAACTTTAAATAAGCTTTATTTTACTAAGAACAGACACGGGGGAACGAGACCTGTTACTTACAAGGAAAGGAAGAGAAAACTCGGGGGGAAGTAACTTTAAATAAGCTTTATTTTACTAAGAACAGACACGGGGAACGAGACCTGTTACTTCAAGGAAAGGAAGAGAAAACTCGGGGGGGGGGGAAGTAACTTTAAATAAGCTTTATTTTACTAAGAACAGACACGGGGAACGAGACCTGTTACTTCAAGGAAAGGAAGAGAAAACTCGGGGGGGGGGAAGTAACTTTAAATAAGCTTTATTTTACTAAGAACAGACACGGGGAACGAGACCTGTTACTTCAAGGAAAGGAAGAGAAAACTCGGGGGGAAGTAACTTTAAATAAGCTTTATTTTACTAAGAACAGACACGGGGAACGAGACCTGTTACTTACAGGGAAAGGAAGAGAAAACTCGGGGGGAAGTAACTTTAAATAAGCTTTATTTTACTAAGAACAGACACGGGGAACGAGACCTGTTACTTCAAGGAAAGGAAGAGAAAACTCGGGGGGGGGGGAAGTAACTTTAAATAAGCTTTATTTTACTAAGAACAGACACGGGGAACGAGACCTGTTACTTCAAGGAAAGGAAGAGAAAACTCGGGGGGGAAGTAACTTTAAATAAGCTTTATTTTACTAAGAACAGACACGGGGAACGAGACCTGTTACTTCAAGGAAAGGAAGAGAAAACTCGGGGGGGGAAGTAACTTTAAATAAGCTTTATTTTACTAAGAACAGACACGGGGAACGAGACCTGTTACTTCAAGGAAAGGAAGAGAAAACTCGGGGGGGGAAGTAACTTTAAATAAGCTTTATTTTACTAAGAACAGACACGGGGAACGAGACCTGTTACTTCAAGGAAAGGAAGAGAAAACTCGGGGGGGGGAGTAACTTTAAATAAGCTTTATTTTACTAAGAACAGACACGGGGAACGAGACCTGTTGCTTCAAGGAAAGGAAGAGAAAACTCGGGGGGGAAGTAACTTTAAATAAGCTTTATTTTACTAAGAACAGACACGGGGAACGAGACCTGTTACTTCAAGGAAAGGAAGAGAAAACTCGGGGGGGGAAGTAACTTTAAATAAGCTTTATTTTACTAAGAACAGACACGGGGAACGAGACCTGTTACTTCAAGGAAAGGAAGAGAAAACTCGGGGGGGGGGGAAGTTACTTTAAATAAGCTTTATTTTACTAAGAACAGACACGGGGAACGAGACCTGTTACTTCAAGGAAAGGAAGAGAAAACTCGGGGGGGAAGTAACTTTAAATAAGCTTTATTTTACTAAGAACAGACACGGGGAACGAGACCTGTTACTTCAAGGAAAGGAAGAGAAAACTCGGGGGGAAGTAACTTTAAATAAGCTTTATTTTACTAAGAACAGACACGGGGAACGAGACCTGTTACTTCAAGGAAAGGAAGAGAAAACTCGGGGGGGGGGGAAGTAACTTTAAATAAGCTTTATTTTACTAAGAACAGACACGGGGAACGAGACCTGTTACTTCAAGGAAAGGAAGAGAAAACTCGGGGGGGGGGGAAGTAACTTTAAATAAGCTTTATTTTACTAAGAACAGACACGGGGAACGAGACCTGTTACTTCAAGGAAAGGAAGAGAAAACTCGGGGGGAAGTAACTTTAAATAAGCTTTATTTTACTAAGAACAGACACGGGGAACGAGACCTGTTACTTCAAGGAAAGGAAGAGAAAACTCGGGGGGGGGGAAGTAACTTTAAATAAGCTTTATTTTACTAAGAACAGACACGGGGAACGAGACCTGTTACTTCAAGGAAAGGAAGAGAAAACTCGGGGGGGGAAGTAACTTTAAATAAGCTTTATTTTACTAAGAACAGACACGGGGAACGAGACCTGTTACTTCAAGGAAAGGAAGAGAAAACTCGGGGGGGGAAGTAACTTTAAATAAGCTTTATTTTACTAAGAACAGACACGGGGAACGAGACCTGTTACTTCAAGGAAAGGAAGAGAAAACTCGGGGGGGGAAGTAACTTTAAATAAGCTTTATTTTACTAAGAACAGACACGGGGAACGAGACCTGTTACTTCAAGGAAAGGAAGAGAAAACTCGGGGGGGAAGTAACTTTAAATAAGCTTTATTTTACTAAGAACAGACACGGGGAACGAGACCTGTTACTTCAAGGAAAGGAAGAGAAAACTCGGGGGGGAAGTAACTTTAAATCAGCTTTATTTTACTAAGAACAGACACGGGGAACGAGACCTGTTACTTCAAGGAAAGGAAGAGAAAACTCGGGGGGGGGAAGTAACTTTAAATAAGCTTTATTTTACTAAGAACAGACACGGGGAACGAGACCTGTTACTTCAAGGAAAGGAAGAGAAAACTCGGGGGGGGGAAGTAACTTTAAATAAGCTTTATTTTACTAAGAACAGACACGGGGAACGAGACCTGTTACTTCAAGGAAAGTAAGAGAAAACTCGGGGGGGGGAAGTAACTTTAAATAAGCTTTATTTTACTAAGAACAGACACGGGGAACGAGACCTGTTACTTCAAGGAAAGGAAGAGAAAACTCGGGGGGGGAAGTAACTTTAAATAAGCTTTATTTTACTAAGAAAGACACGGGGAACGAGACCTGTTACTTCAAGGAAAGGAAGAGAAAACTCGGGGGGGAAGTAACTTTAAATAAGCTTTATTTTACTAAGAACAGACACGGGGAACGAGACCTGTTACTTCAAGGAAAGGAAGAGAAAACTCGGGGGGAAGTAACTTTAAATAAGCTTTATTTTACTAAGAACAGACACGGGGAACGAGACCTGTTACTTCAAGGAAAGGAAGAAAAAACTCGGGGGGGAAGTAACTTTAAATAAGCTTTATTTTACTAAGAACAGACACGGGGAACGAGACCTGTTACTTCAAGGAAAGGAAGAGAAAACTGGGGGGGAAGTAACTTTAAATAAGCTTTATTTTACTAAGAACAGACACGGGGAACGAGACCTGTTACTTCAAGGAAAGGAAGAGAAAACTCGGGGGGGGGGAAGTAACTTTAAATAAGCTTTATTTTACTAAGAACAGACACGGGGAACGAGACCTGTTACTTCAAGGAAAGGAAGAGAAAACTCGGGGGGGGGGAAGTAACTTTAAATAAGCTTTATTTTACTAAGAACAGACACGGGGAACGAGACCTGTTACTTCAAGGAAAGGAAGAGAAAACTCGGGGGGGGAAGTAACTTTAAATAAGCTTTATTTTACTAAGAACAGACACGGGGAACGAGACCTGTTACTTCAAGGAAAGGAAGAGAAAACTCGGGGGGGGGGAAGTAACTTTAAATAAGCTTTATTTTACTAAGAACAGACACGGGGAACGAGACCTGTTACTTCAAGGAAAGGAAGAGAAAACTCGGGGCGGGAAGTAACTTTAAATAAGCTTTATTTTACTAAGAACAGACACGGGGAACGAGACCTGTTACTTCAAGGAAAGGAAGAGAAAACTCGGGGGGGGGGAAGTAACTTTAAATAAGCTTTATTTTACTAAGAACAGACACGGGGAACGAGACCTGTTACTTCAAGGAAAGGAAGAGAAAACTCGGGGGGGGGAAGTAACTTTAAATAAGCTTTATTTTACTAAGAACAGACACGGGGAACGAGACCTGTTACTTCAAGGAAAGGAAGAGAAAACTTGGGGGGAAGTAACTTTAAATAAGCTTTATTTTACTAAGAACAGACACGGGGAACGAGACCTGTTACTTCAAGGAAAGGAAGAAAAACTCGGGGGGAAGTAACTTTAAATAAGCTTTATTTTACTAAGAACAGACACGGGGAACGAGACCTGTTACTTCAAGGAAAGGAAGAGAAAATTCGGGGGGAAGTAACTTTAAATAAGCTTTATTTTACTAAGAACAGACACGGGGAACGAGACCTGTTACTTCAAGGAAAGGAAGAGAAAACTCGGGGGGAAGTAACTTTAAATAAGCTTTATTTTACTAAGAACAGACACGGGGAACGAGACCTGTTACTTCAAGGAAAGGAAGAGAAAACTCGGGGGGAAGTAACTTTAAATAAGCTTTATTTTACTAAGAACAGACACGGGGAACGAGACCTGTTACTTCAAGGAAAGGAAGAGAAAACTCGGGGGGAAGTAACTTTAAATAAGCTTTATTTTACTAAGAACAGACACGGGGAACGAGACCTGTTACTTCAAGGAAAGGAAGAGAAAACTCGGGGGGGGGGGAAGTAACTTTAAATAAGCTTTATTTTACTAAGAACAGACACGGGGAACGAGACCTGTTACTTCAAGGAAAGGAAGAAAAAACTCGGGGGGAAGTAACTTTAAATAAGCTTTATTTTACTAAGAACAGACACGGGGAACGAGACCTGTTACTTCAAGGAAAGGAAGAGAAAACTCGGGGGGGGGAAGTAACTTTAAATAAGCTTTATTTTACTAAGAACAGACACGGGGAACGAGACCTGTTACTTCAAGGAAAGGAAGAGAAAACTCGGGGGGAAGTAACTTTAAATAAGCTTTATTTTACTAAGAACAGACACGGGGAACGAGACCTGTTACTTCAAGGAAAGGAAGAGAAAACTCGGGGGGAAGTAACTTTAAATAAGCTTTATTTTACTAAGAACAGACACGGGGAACGAGACCTGTTACTTCAAGGAAAGGAAGAGAAAACTCGGGGGGGGGAAGTAACTTTAAATAAGCTTTATTTTACTAAGAACAGACACGGGGAACGAGACCTGTTACTTCAAGGAAAGGAAGAGAAAACTCGGGGGGGGAAGTAACTTTAAATAAGCTTTATTTTACTAAGAACAGACACGGGGAACGAGACCTGTTACTTCAAGGAAAGGAAGAGAAAACTCGGGGGGGGAAGTAACTTTAAATAAGCTTTATTTTACTAAGAACAGACACGGGGAACGAGACCTGTTACTTCAAGGAAAGGAAGAGAAAACTCGGGGGGGGAAGTAACTTTAAATAAGCTTTATTTTACTAAGAACAGACACGGGGAACGAGACCTGTTACTTCAAGGAAAGGAAGAGAAAACTCGGGGGGGGGGGAAGTAACTTTAAATAAGCTTTATTTTACTAAGAACAGACACGGGGAACGAGACCTGTTACTTCAAGGAAAGGAAGAGAAAACTCGGGGGGGGGAAGTAACTTTAAATAAGCTTTATTTTACTAAGAACAGACACGGGGAACGAGACCTGTTACTTCAAGGAAAGGAAGAGAAAACTCGGGGGGGGGGAAGTAACTTTAAATAAGCTTTATTTTACTAAGAACAGACACGGGGAACGAGACCTGTTACTTCAAGGAAAGGAAGAGAAAACTCGGGGGGAAGTAACTTTAAATAAGCTTTATTTTACTAAGAACAGACACGGGGAACGAGACCTGTTACTTCAAGGAAAGGAAGAGAAAACTCGGGGGGGAAGTAACTTTAAATAAGCTTTATTTTACTAAGAACAGACACGGGGAACGAGACCTGTTACTTCAAGGAAAGGAAGAGAAAACTCGGGGGGGAAGTAACTTTAAATAAGCTTTATTTTACTAAGAACAGACACGGGGAACGAGACCTGTTACTTCAAGGAAAGGAAGAGAAAACTCGGGGGGGGGAAGTAACTTTAAATAAGCTTTATTTTACTAAGAACAGACACGGGGAACGAGACCTGTTACTTCAAGGAAAGTAAGAGAAAACTCGGGGGGGGGAAGTAACTTTAAATAAGCTTTATTTTACTAAGAACAGACACGGGGAACGAGACCTGTTACTTCAAGGAAAGGAAGAGAAAACTCGGGGGGGGAAGTAACTTTAAATAAGCTTTATTTTACTAAGAACAGACACGGGGAACGAGACCTGTTACTTCAAGGAAAGGAAGAGAAAACTCGGGGGGAAGTAACTTTAAATAAGCTTTATTTTACTAAGAACAGACACGGGGAACGAGACCTGTTACTTCAAGGAAAGGAAGAGAAAACTCGGGGGGAAGTAACTTTAAATAAGCTTTATTTTACTAAGAACAGACACGGGGAACGAGACCTGTTACTTCAAGGAAAGGAAGAAAAAACTCGGGGGGAAGTAACTTTAAATAAGCTTTATTTTACTAAGAACAGACACGGGGAACGAGACCTGTTACTTCAAGGAAAGGAAGAGAAAACTGGGGGGGAAGTAACTTTAAATAAGCTTTATTTTACTAAGAACAGACACGGGGAACGAGACCTGTTACTTCAAGGAAAGGAAGAGAAAACTCGGGGGGGGGAAGTAACTTTAAATAAGCTTTATTTTACTAAGAACAGACACGGGGAACGAGACCTGTTACTTCAAGGAAAGGAAGAGAAAACTCGGGGGGGGGGGAAGTAACTTTAAATAAGCTTTATTTTACTAAGAACAGACACGGGGAACGAGACCTGTTATTTCAAGGAAAGGAAGAGAAAACTCGGGGGGGGGGGAAGTAACTTTAAATAAGCTTTATTTTACTAAGAACAGACACGGGGAACGAGACCTGTTACTTCAAGGAAAGGAAGAGAAAACTCGGGGGGGGGAAGTAACTTTAAATAAGCTTTATTTTACTAAGAACAGACACGGGGAACGAGACCTGTTACTTCAAGGAAAGGAAGAGAAAACTCGGGGGGGGGAAGTAACTTTAAATAAGCTTTATTTTACTAAGAACAGACACGGGGAACGAGACCTGTTACTTCAAGGAAAGGAAGAGAAAACTCGGGGGGGGAAGTAACTTTAAATAAGCTTTATTTTACTAAGAACAGACACGGGGAACGAGACCTGTTACTTCAAGGAAAGGAAGAGAAAACTCGGGGGGGGGGAAGTAACTTTAAATAAGCTTTATTTTACTAAGAACAGACACGGGGAACGAGACCTGTTACTTCAAGGAAAGGAAGAGAAAACTCGGGGGGGAAGTAACTTTAAATAAGCTTTATTTTACTAAGAACAGACACGGGGAACGAGACCTGTTACTTCAAGGAAAGGAAGAAAAACTCGGGGGGAAGTAACTTTAAATAAGCTTTATTTTACTAAGAACAGACACGGGGAACGAGACCTGTTACTTCAAGGAAAGGAAGAGAAAATTCGGGGGGAAGTAACTTTAAATAAGCTTTATTTTACTAAGAACAGACACGGGGAACGAGACCTGTTACTTCAAGGAAAGGAAGAGAAAACTCGGGGGGAAGTAACTTTAAATAAGCTTTATTTTACTAAGAACAGACACGGGGAACGAGACCTGTTACTTCAAGGAAAGGAAGAGAAAACTCGGGGGGAAGTAACTTTAAATAAGCTTTATTTTACTAAGAACAGACACGGGGAACGAGACCTGTTACTTCAAGGAAAGGAAGAGAAAACTCGGGGGGAAGTAACTTTAAATAAGCTTTATTTTACTAAGAACAGACACGGGGAACGAGACCTGTTACTTCAAGGAAAGGAAGAGAAAACTCGGGGGGGGGAAGTAACTTTAAATAAGCTTTATTTTACTAAGAACAGACACGGGGAACGAGACCTGTTACTTCAAGGAAAGGAAGAAAAAACTCGGGGGGAAGTAACTTTAAATAAGCTTTATTTTACTAAGAACAGACACGGGGAACGAGACCTGTTACTTCAAGGAAAGGAAGAGAAAACTCGGGGGGGGAAGTAACTTTAAATAAGCTTTATTTTACTAAGAACAGACACGGGGAACGAGACCTGTTACTTCAAGGAAAGGAAGAGAAAACTCGGGGGGAAGTAACTTTAAATAAGCTTTATTTTACTAAGAACAGACACGGGGAACGAGACCTGTTACTTCAAGGAAAGGAAGAGAAAACTCGGGGGGAAGTAACTTTAAATAAGCTTTATTTTACTAAGAACAGACACGGGGAACGAGACCTGTTACTTCAAGGAAAGGAAGAGAAAACTCGGGGGGGAAGTAACTTTAAATAAGCTTTATTTTACTAAGAACAGACACGGGGAACGAGACCTGTTACTTCAAGGAAAGGAAGAGAAAACTCGGGGGGGGGGAAGTAACTTTAAATAAGCTTTATTTTACTAAGAACAGACACGGGGAACGAGACCTGTTACTTCAAGGAAAAGAAGAGAAAACTCGGAGGGGGGAAGTAACTTTAAATAAGCTTTATTTTACTAAGAAGAGACACGGGGAACGAGACCTGTTACTTCAAGGAAAGGAAGAGAAAACTCGGGGGGGAAGTAACTTTAAATAAGCTTTATTTTACTAAGAACAGACACGGGGAACGAGACCTGTTACTTCAAGGAAAGGAAGAGAAAACTCGGGGGGAAGTAACTTTAAATAAGCTTTATTTTACTAAGAACAGACACGGGGAACGAGACCTGTTACTTCAAGGAAAGGAAGAGAAAACTCGGGGGGAAGTAACTTTAAATAAGCTTTATTTTACTAAGAACAGACACGGGGAACGAGACCTGTTACTTCAAGGAAAGGAAGAGAAAACTCGGGGGGAAGTAACTTTAAATAAGCTTTATTTTACTAAGAACAGACACGGGGAACGAGACCTGTTACTTCAAGGAAAGGAAGAGAAAACTCGGGGGGAAGTAACTTTAAATAAGCTTTATTTTACTAAGAACAGACACGGGGAACGAGACCTGTTACTTCAAGGAAAGGAAGAGAAAACTCGGGGGGAAGTAACTTTAAATAAGCTTTATTTTACTAAGAACAGACACGGGGAACGAGACCTGTTACTTCAAGGAAAGGAAGAGAAAACTCGGGGGGGGGAAGTAACTTTAAATAAGCTTTATTTTACTAAGAACAGACACGGGGAACGAGACCTGTTACTTCAAGGGAAGGAAGAGAAAACTCGGGGGGAAGTAACTTTAAATAAGCTTTATTTTACTAAGAACAGACACGGGGAACGAGACCTGTTACTTCAAGGAAAGGAAGAGAAAACTCGGGGGGAAGTAACTTTAAATAAGCTTTATTTTACTAAGAACAGACACGGGGAACGAGACCTGTTACTTCAAGGAAAGGAAGAGAAAACTCGGGGGGGGAAGTAACTTTAAATAAGCTTTATTTTACTAAGAACAGACACGGGGAACGAGACCTGTTACTTCAAGGAAAGGAAGAGAAAACTCGGGGGGGGAAGTAACTTTAAATAAGCTTTATTTTACTAAGAACAGACACGGGGAACGAGACCTGTTACTTCAAGGAAAGGAAGAGAAAACTCGGGGGGAAGTAACTTTAAATAAGCTTTATTTTACTAAGAACAGACACGGGGAACGAGACCTGTTACTTCAAGGAAAGGAAGAGAAAACTCGGGGGGGGGGAAGTAACTTTAAATAAGCTTTATTTTACTAAGAACAGACACGGGGAACGAGACCTGTTACTTCAAGGAAAGGAAGAGAAAACTCGGGGGGGGGGAAGTAACTTTAAATAAGCTTTATTTTACTAAGAACAGACACGGGGAACGAGACCTGTTACTTCAAGGAAAGGAAGAGAAAACTCGGGGGGAAGTAACTTTAAATAAGCTTTATTTTACTAAGAACAGACACGGGGAACGAGACCTGTTACTTCAAGGAAAGGAAGAGAAAACTCGGGGGGAAGTAACTTTAAATAAGCTTTATTTTACTAAGAACAGACACGGGGAACGAGACCTGTTACTTCAAGGAAAGGAAGAGAAAACTCGGGGGGAAGTAACTTTTAATAAGCTTTATTTTACTAAGAACAGACACGGGGAACGAGACCTGTTACTTCAAGGAAAGGAAGAGAAAACTCGGGGGGAAGTAACTTTAAATAAGCTTTATTTTACTAAGAACAGACACAGGGAACGAGACCTGTTACTTCAAGGAAAGGAAGAGAAAACTCGGGGGGAAGTAACTTTAAATAAGCTTTATTTTACTAAGAACAGACACGGGGAACGAGACCTGTTACTTCAAGGAAAGGAAGAGAAAATTCGGGGGGAAGTAACTTTAAATAAGCTTTATTTTACTAAGAACAGACACGGGGAACGAGACCTGTTACTTCAAGGAAAGGAAGAGAAAACTCGGGGGGGGAAGTAACTTTAAATAAGCTTTATTTTACTAAGAACAGACACGGGGAACGAGACCTGTTACTTCAAGGAAAGGAAGAGAAAACTCGGGGGGAAGTAACTTTAAATAAGCTTTATTTTACTAAGAACAGACACGGGGAACGAGACCTGTTACTTCAAGGAAAGGAAGAGAAAACTCGGGGGGGGGAAGTAACTTTAAATAAGCTTTATTTTACTAAGAACAGACACGGGGAACGAGACCTGTTACTTCAAGGAAAGGAAGAGAAAACTCGGGGGGGGGGGAAGTAACTTTAAATAAGCTTTATTTTACTAAGAACAGACACGGGGAACGAGACCTGTTACTTCAAGGAAAGGAAGAGAAAACTCGGGGGGGAAGTAACTTTAAATAAGCTTTATTTTACTAAGAACAGACACGGGGAACGAGACCTGTTACTTCAAGGAAAGGAAGAGAAAACTCGGGGGGAAGTAACTTTAAATAAGCTTTATTTTACTAAGAACAGACACGGGGAACGAGACCTGTTACTTCAAGGAAAGGAAGAGAAAACTCGGGGGGAAGTAACTTTAAATAAGCTTTATTTTACTAAGAACAGACACGGGGAACGAGACCTGTTACTTCAAGGAAAGGAAGAGAAAACTCGGGGGGAAGTAACTTTAAATAAGCTTTATTTTACTAAGAACAGACACGGGGAACGAGACCTGTTACTTCAAGGAAAGGAAGAGAAAACTCGGGGGGAAGTAACTTTAAATAAGCTTTATTTTACTAAGAACAGACACGGGGAACGAGACCTGTTACTTCAAGGAAAGGAAGAGAAAACTCGGGGGGAAGTAACTTTAAATAAGCTTTATTTTACTAAGAACAGACACGGGGAACGAGACCTGTTACTTCAAGGAAAGGAAGAGAAAACTCGGGGGGGGGGAAGTAACTTTAAATAAGCTTTATTTTACTAAGAACAGACACGGGGAACGAGACCTGTTACTTCAAGGAAAGGAAGAGAAAACTCGGGGGGGGAAGTAACTTTAAATAAGCTTTATTTTACTAAGAACAGACACGGGGAACGAGACCTGTTACTTCAAGGAAAGGAAGAGAAAACTCGGGGGGAAGTAACTTTAAATAAGCTTTATTTTACTAAGAACAGACACGGGGAACGAGACCTGTTACTTCAAGGAAAGGAAGAGAAAACTCGGGGGGGGGAGTAACTTTAAATAAGCTTTATTTTACTAAGAACAGACACGGGGAACGAGACCTGTTACTTCAAGGAAAGGAAGAGAAAACTCGGGGGGGGAAGTAACTTTAAATAAGCTTTATTTTACTAAGAACAGACACGGGGAACGAGACCTGTTACTTCAAGGAAAGGAAGAGAAAACTCGGGGGGGGGGGAAGTAACTTTAAATAAGCTTTATTTTACTAAGAACAGACACGGGGAACGAGACCTGTTACTTCAAGGAAAGGAAGAGAAAACTCGGGGGGGGGGGAAGTAACTTTAAATAAGCTTTATTTTACTAAGAACAGACACGGGGAACGAGACCTGTTACTTCAAGGAAAGGAAGAGAAAACTCGGGGGGGGGGGAAGTAACTTTAAATAAGCTTTATTTTACTAAGAACAGACACGGGGAACGAGACCTGTTACTTCAAGGAAAGGAAGAGAAAACTCGGGGGGAAGTAACTTTAAATAAGCTTTATTTTACTAAGAACAGACACGGGGAACGAGACCTGTTACTTCAAGGAAAGGAAGAGAAAACTCGGGGGGAAGTAACTTTAAATAAGCTTTATTTTACTAAGAACAGACACGGGGAACGAGACCTGTTACTTCAAGGAAAGGAAGAGAAAACTCGGGGGGAAGTAACTTTAAATAAGCTTTATTTTACTAAGAACAGACACGGGGAACGAGACCTGTTACTTCAAGGAAAGGAAGAGAAAACTCGGGGGGGGAAGTAACTTTAAATAAGCTTTATTTTACTAAGAACAGACACGGGGAACGAGACCTGTTACTTCAAGGAAAGGAAGAGAAAACTCGGGGGGGGGGGAAGTAACTTTAAATAAGCTTTATTTTACTAAGAACAGACACGGGGAACGAGACCTGTTACTTCAAGGAAAGGAAGAGAAAACTCGGGGGGAAGTAACTGACACCCGGAGAAGAGTAGAAACGGAAGTTAAAAGTTAGAAATTTGTTGTTGTTCATGAATATGAGGAATGATAATGAATTAAAAAAAAAAAGAAGATAAGGCTAACCCTAAGCCTAACCATAACCCTAATCATGCTAGATACAATTCCATCATGTGTTGTTCTTCATGAATATGAGGAATAATAATGAATTCAAAAAATAAAAAGAAGCAACCCCTACCCCTAACCCTAACTTTCAACCTAACAATGCTAGATACAATTTTATCATGTGTTGTTCTTCATGAATATGAGGAAAAAAAAATGAATTTAAAAAAAAGAAGCTAACCCTTAGCCTAACCCTAACCCTAAACCTAACTCCAAACTAACCCTAACGCTAACCCTAACAATGCTAGATACACTTTTATCATGTGTTGTTGCTCATGAATATGAGGAATAATAATGAATTTAAAAAAAGAAGCTAACCCTTACCCTAACCCTAAACTCAACCCCAACCCTACCCTAACGCTAACCCTAACCATGCTAGATACAATTTTATCATGTGTTGTTGTTCATGAATATGAGTAATAATAATGAATTAAAAAAAAAGAAGCTAACCTTAACCCTAACCCTAACCCTTACCCTAACCCCAACCCTAACCCTAACAATGCAAGATACAATTTTATCATTTGTTGTTGTTCATGAATATGGGGAATAAGAAAGATTTAAAAAAAAAAAGAAGCTAACCCTAACCTCAACCCTAACCCTAACCCTAACCCTAACCTCAACCCTAACCCTAATCCTATCCATGCTAGATACAATTTTATCATGTGTTGTTTTTCATGAATATGAGGAATAATAATGAATTTTTTAAAAAAATTAGCTAACCCTAACCTTAACCATGCTAGATACAATTTTATCATGTGTCGTTGTTCATGAATATGAGGAATAATAATGAATTTTAAAAACAAGAAGCTAACCCTAACCCTAACCCTTACCCTAACCCCAATACCAACCCTAAACTAACCCTAACCCTAACCCTAATCCTATCCATGCTAGATACAATTTTATCATGTGTTGTTTTTCATGAATATGAAGAATAATAATGAATTTTTAAAAAAAATTAGCTTACCCAACCCTAACCATTCTAGATACAATTTTATCATGAGTTGTTGTTCATGAATATGAGGAATAATAATGAATTTAAACAAAAAAGAACCTAACCCTAAGCCTTACCCTAACCCCAATACCAACCCTAACCTAACCCTAACCCTAACCTTAACCATGCTAGATACAATTTTATCATGTGTTGTTCCTCATGAATATGAGGAATAATAATGAATTTAAAAAAACAGAAGCTAACACTTACCCTAACCCTAACCCACACCCTACCCCTTACCCTAACCCTATCCCTAACCCTAACCCTAACAATGCCAGATACAATTTTATCATGTGTTGTTGTTCATGAATATGAGGAATAATAATGAATTAAAAAAAAGAAGCTAACCCTAACCCTAACCCTAACCCAAACTTTACCCAAACCCTAACTATGCTAGATACAATTTTATCATTTGATTTTTATCATAATGATTTAAAAAAAATAGAAGCTAACCCTAACCCTAACCCTTACCCTCACCCCTACCCTAACTATGCTATATACACTTTTATCATCTGTTGTTGTTCATGAATATGAGGAATATCAATGAATTTAAAAAAAAAAGCTTACCCTAACCTAACCCTAACCCTAACCCTAAACCTTACCCTAACCATGCTAGATACAATTTTATCATGTGTTGTTGTACATGAATATGAGAAATAATAATGAATTTTAAAAAAAAGAAGCTAACTCTAACCCTACCCCTAACTCCAACCCCAACCCTAACCCAAACCCCAAACTAACCCCAACGAAAACTATGCTAGATACAATTTAATCCTTTGTTGTTGTTCATGAATATGAGGAAAAATATTGAATTTAAAAAAAAGAAGCTAACCCTAACCTTAACCCTAACCCTAACCCAACCGTAACCCTAACCATAACAATGCTAGGTACAATTTTATCATGTGTTCATGAATATGAGGAATAATAATGAATTAAAAAAAATAAGCTAACCCTAACCCTAACCCTAACCTTTACCCTAACCCCAACCCTATACCAAACCATTATAGATACAATTTTATCATGTGTTGTTGTTCATGAATCTTAGGAATAATAATATTTTTTAAAAATGTAGCTAACCCCAACCCTAAACCTTACCCTAACCCCAACACTAACCCCAATCCTAACCCTAATCATGCTAGATAAAATTGTATCATGTGTTGTTGTTCAGGAATATAAGGAATAATAATGATTTAAAAAAAAAAGAAGCTACCCCTAACCATAACCTGACCCTAACCCTAACACTTACCCTAACCCCACCCTTAACCTAACAATGCTAGATACAATTTTATCATGTGTTCATATATATGAGGAATAATAATGATTTCCTAAAAAAAAGAAGCTTAACCTAACCCCAACCCTAACCCTAACCATGCTAGATACAATTTTATCATGTGTTGTTGTTCATGAATATGAGGAATAATAATGAGTTTTACAAAAAAAGAAGCTAACCCTAACCCTAACCCTAATCCTTACCCTAACCCTAACCCCAACTATGCTAGATAAAATTTTATCATTTGTTGTTGTTCATGAATATGAGGAATAATAATGAATATAAAAAAAAAGAAGGTAACCCTTCCCCTAACGCTAACCCTAACCCAAAACCCCAACCTAACCCTAACCCATACCCTACCCCTTACCCTAACCCCAACACTAACCCTAACCATGCTAGATACAATTTTATCTTGTGTTGTTGCTCATGAATATGAGGAATAACATTGATATTAAAAAAAAGAAGCTAACCCTAACCCTTACCCTAATCCCAACCCCAAACCCTAACAATGCCGGATAAAATTTGATCATGTGTTGTTGTTCATGAATATTGAGAATAATAATGATTAAAAAAAAAAGAAGCTTACACTAACCCTAACCCTAACCCTTACCCTAACCCCTATCCTAACCCCAACCCTAACCCTAATCATGCTAGATACAATTTAATCATTTGTTGTTGTTCATGAACATTAGGAATAATAATGATTTAAAAAAAAAAGAAGCTAACCTTACCCTAACCCTAACCCTTACCCTAACCCCTAACCTAAACTAAAGCTAACCCAAACAATGCTAGATACAATTTTATCATGTGTTGTTGTTCATGAATATGAGGAATTATAATGATTTAAAAAAAAAAGAAGCTAAAACTAACCTAACCCTTACCCTAACCCTAACCCTGATCCTAAACCTAACCCTAACCCTTACCCTAACCCTAACCCTAACCCTTACTCTAACCCCAACCCTAACACTAACCATGCTAGATACAATTTATTATGTGTTGTTGTTCATGAATAAGAGGAATAATAATACATTTTTAAAAAAAAAGCTAAACTCTCACCTTACATTAACCCTAACCCCAACCCTAACCTTAACCCCAACCTTAACCCTTCCCCTAACCCTTACCCTAACAAAGCTAGATACAATTTTATTATGTGTTGTTGTTCATGAATAAGAGAAATTATAATGAATTAAAAAAAAAGAAGATAACCCTAACCCTAACTCTCACCATAACCCTAACATTTAAAACAAGAAGAAGCTAACCCTAAACCTAACCCTAACCCTAACCCCAACCCTAACCATGCCAGATACAATTTTATCATGTGCTTGTGTTCATGAATATGAGGAATAATAATGAATTAAAAAAAAAGAAGTTAACCCTAACCCTAACCCGTACCCTAACCCCAACCCTTACCCTAACCCCAACCGTAACCCTAACCATGCAGGATACAATTTTATCATGTGTTGTTGTTCATGAATATGAGGAATAACAATGAATTTAAAAGCAAATGACCCTAACCCTAACCCTAAACCTAACCCCAAACCTAACCCTAACCATGCTAGATACAATTT
The DNA here is from genome assembly GCF_053919585.1 of Euprymna scolopes. NCBI lineage: Eukaryota > Metazoa > Mollusca > Cephalopoda > Sepiida > Sepiolidae > Euprymna > Euprymna scolopes. Next base: position 42,540 of record NW_027633336.1, read on the forward strand.
TGTCATGTGTTGTTGTTCATGAATATGAGGAATAATAATGAATTTAAAAACATTAGAAGCTAAACATAACCCTCAGCCTAACCCTACCACTAACCCCAACCCTAACCCAAACCATGCTAGATACAATTTTACCCTGTGCTGTTGTTCATGAATATGAGGAAAAATACTGAATTAAAAAAAACAGAAGCTAACCATAACCCCAACCCTTACCCTAACCATGCTAGATACAATCTTATCATGTGTTGTTGTTCATAAATATGAGGAATAATTATGAATATAAAAAAAGAAGCTAACTCTAACCCTAACCCTTACCCTAACCCCAACCTTTACCCTACCAAAGCTAGATACAATTTTATCCTGTATTGTTGCTCATGAATATGAGGAATAATAATGAATAAAAAAAAAGAAGCTAACCTTAACTCTTAATCTAACCCACACCCTAACCATAACCCTAACCCTGACCCTAACCCAAACCCTAACACTAACCCTAACCATGCTAGATACAATTTTATCATGTGTTGTTGTTCATGAATATGAGGAATAATAATGCATTTAAAAAAAAGAAGCTCACCCTAACCCTAACCTTAACCCTAACCCCATTCCTAACCCTAAACCTAACCCTAACCTTCACCATGCTAGATACAATTTTGTAATGTGTTGATGTTCATGAATATGATGAATAATAATGAATTTAATAACATTAGAAGCTAACCATAACCCTAACCCTTACCCTGACACTAACCCTAAGCCCAATCCTAAACCTAACCCTGCAAGATACAATTTCATAATGTGTTGTTGGTAATAAATTTGAGGTATAATAATGAATTTAAAAAAAAAGACATAACCCTTACCCTAACCCTAACCCTTACCCTAACCCTAACCCGTACCCTAACCCCAACCCTAACCCTAACCCCAACCGTAAATCTAACCATGCTAGATACAATTTATCATGTGTTGTTGTTAATAAATATGAGGAATAATAATGAATTTAAAAAAAAAAGAAGCTAACCCTAACCCTAACGCTAACCATGCTAGATACAATTTATCATGTGTTGTTGTTCATAAATATGAGGAATAATAATGAATTTAAAAAAAAGAAGATAACACTAACCCTCAACCCTTACCCTAACCATGCTAGATACAATTTTATCATGTGTTGTTGTTCATAAAAGTGGAGATTTATAATGAATTTAAAAAAAAAAGAAGCTAACCCTTACCCTAACCCTAACCCTAATCCCAACCCTTACCCTAACCATGCTAGATAGAATTTTATAATGTGTTGTTGTTGATAAATATAAGGAATAACAATTAATTTTAACAAAAGAAGAAGCTAACCCTGACCCTAACCTTAACCCTTACCCCAACCCTAACCTTAACCATGCTAGATACAATTTTATCATGTGTTGTTGTTAATGAATATGAGGAATAATAATGAATTAAAAAAAAAAAGCTAGCCCTAACCCTTAATCTAACACTAACCCCAACCCTAACCCAAACCCTAACCCTTACCCTAACCATGCTAGATACAATTGTATCATGTGTTGTTGTTCATAAATATGAGGAATAATTATGAATATAAAAAAATGAAGCCACACCTAACCCTAATGCATACCCCAAACCTGAATATGAGGAATAATTATGAATTTTAAAAAAGAGAAGCTAACCCTAACCATGCTAGATACAATTTTATCATTCGTTGTTGTTCATGAATATGAGGAATAATAATGAATTAAAAAACAAACAGAAGCTTACGCTAACCCTAACCCCAACCCAAACCCTAACCCGTACCCTAAATCGTAACCTAAGCAAATCCTAACCATGCGAGATACAATTTTATCATGTGTTGTTGTTCACGAATATGAGGAATAATAATGAATTTAAAAAAAGAAGCTAACCCTAACACTAACATAACACTAACCAAAACCCTAACAATGGTATATACAATTTTTACATGTGTTGTTGTTCCTGAAGTGCGGAATAATAATGAATTCATAAAAAAAAGAAGTTACCCCCAACCCATACCCAAACCCGTACCCTAACCCCAACCCTAAACCTAACCCTAACCCTTACCCAAACAATGCCAGATATAATTTTATTATGTGTAGTTCTTCATGAATATGACGAATAATTATGAATTTAAAAAAAAAAGAAGCTAACCCTAACCCTAACCCTAACCCCAACACTAACCCTATCCCCAACACAAAACCTAACCCAAACTTTGCTAGATACAATTTATCATTTGTTGTTGTTCATGAATATGAGGAATAATTATGAATTTAAAAAAAAAAGAAGCGAACACTAAGGATAACCCAAACCCTAACCCAAACCCTTACCCTATAATTAACACTAGAGACAATTTTATCATGTGTTGTTGTGCATGAATATAAGGAATAATAATGAAGTTTAAAAAAAAAGAAGCTAAGCCTAACCCTACCCATACCCTAACCCTAACCCTTGACACAACCCTAACCCTAACCCCAAACCTAACCCTAACCATGCTAAATACAATTTTATCATGTGTTGTTGTTCATGAATATAAGGAATAATAATGAATCACACAAAAAAAGAAGCTAACTTTGTTTTTATTTTTTTATTCGTTATATTATTGGCTTAGGGTTAGGGTTAGCTTTTTTTTGCATGCCTACTATTCCTTATATTATTGCACAACATCCTTCATAAAATTGTTACTAGGATGGGTTAGGGTTAGGGTTAGGGTTAGGTTTTGGCTTAGGGTTAGGGTTAGGGTTAGCTTTTTTTTTTGCATGCCTACTATTCCTTATATTATTGAACAACATCCTTGATAAAATTGTCACTAGGATGGGTTAGGGTTAGGGTTTGGTAAGGGTTAGGTTTAGGGTTAGCTTTTTTTTGCATGGCTACTATTCCTTATATTATTGAAAACATTCTTGATAAAATTGTGACTAGAATGGGTTAGGGTAAGGGTACGGGTTTGGCCTAGGGTAAGGGTTAGGGTTAGGGTTAGCTTTTTTTTAATTCATGCGAACTATTCCTTATATTATTGAACAACATCCTTGATAAAATTGTCACTAGGATGGGTTAGGGTTAGGGTTAGGGTTAGGGTTTGGCTTAGGGTTAGGGTGAGCTTTTTTATTAATTCATGCCAACTATTCCTTATATTATTGAACAACATCCTTGATAAAATTGTAACTGGGATGGGTTAGGGTTAGGGTTAGGGTTTGGCTTAGGGTTAGGGTTAGCTTTTTTTTGCATGCCTACTATTCCTTATATTATTGAACAATATCCTTGATAAAATTGTCACTAGGATGGGTAAGGGTTAGGGTTAAGGTTTGGCTTAGGGTTAGGGTTAGCTATTTTTTTGCATGCCTACTATTCCTTATATTATTCAATAAAATCCTTGATAAAATTGTCACTAGGATGGGTTAGGGTTAGGGTTAGGGTTTGGCTTAGGGTTAGGGTTAGCTTTTTTTTTGCATGCCTACTATTCCTTATATTATTGAATAACATCCTTGATAAAATTGTCACTAGGATGGGTTAGGGTTAGGTTTTGGCTTAGGCTTAGGGTCACGGTTAGGGTTAGGGTTAGGGTTAGCTTTTTTTTTTGAATGCCTACTATTCCTTATATTATTGAATAACATCCTTGAAAAAATTGTCACTAGGATGGGTTAGGGTTAGGGTTAGGGTTTGGCTTAGGGTTAGGGTTAGGGTTAGGGTTAGGGTTTGTCTTAGGGTTAGGGTTAGGGTTAGGGTTCGCTTTTTTTTTTGCATGCCTACTATTCCTTATATTATTGAATAACATCCTTGATAAAATTGTCACTAGGATGGGTTAGGGTTAGGGTTAAGGTTAGGGTTTTGCTTAGGCTTAGGCTTAGGGTTAGGGTTAGCTTTTTTTTTTGCATGCCTACTATTCCTTATATTATTGAATAACATCCTTGATAAAATTGTCACTAGGATGGGTTAGGGTTAGGGTTAGGGTTTGGCTTAGGCTTAGGGTTAGGCTTAGGGTTAGCTTTTTTTTTTGCATGCCTACTTTTCCTTATATTATTGAATAACATCCTCGATAAAATTGTGACTAGGATTGGTTAGGGTTAGGGTTAGGGTTTAGCTTAGGGTTAGGGTTAGGGTTAGTTTTTTGTTTTGCATGCCTACTATTCCTTATATTATTGAACAACATCCTTGACAAAATTGTCACAAGGATGGTTTAGGGTTAGGGTTAGGCTTAGGGTTAGCTTTTTTTTGCATGCCTACTATTCCTTATATTATTGAATAACATCCTTGATAAAATTGTCACTAGGATAGGTTAGGGTTAGGGTTAGGGTTTGGCTTAGGCTTAGGGTTAGGGTTAGGGTTAGGGTTAGGGTTAGGGTTAGCTTTTTTTTTTGCATGCCTACTATTCCTTATATTATTGAAGAACATCCTTGATAAAATTGTAACTAGGATTGGTTAGGGTTAGGGTTAGGTTTAGGGGTAGGGTTTGTGTTAGGTTTAGGGTAAGGGTTAGGGTTAGCTTTTTTTTTTTGCATGCCTACTATTCCTTATATTATTGAATAACATCCTTGATATAATTGTCACTAGAATGGGTTAGGGTTAGGGTTAGGGTTAGGGTTAAGGTTTGGCTTAGGGTTAAGTGTTAGGGTTAGGGTTAGCTTTTTACTTTTTGCATGCCTACTATTCCTTATATTATTGAATAACATCCTTGATAAAATTGTCACTAGGATGGGTTAGGGTTAGGGTTAGGGTTTGGCTTAGGGTTAGGGTTAGGGTTAGCTTTTTTTTTGCATGCCTACTATTCCTTATATTATTGAATAACATCCTTGATAACATTTTCACTAGGAAGGGGTAGGGTTAGGGTTAGGGTTTGGCTTAGGGTTAGGGTTAGGGTTAGGGTGAGCTTTTTTTGTTGCATCCCTACTATTCCTTATATTATTGAACAACATCCTTCATAAAATTGTCACTAGGATGGGTTAGGCTTAGGGTTAGGGTTTGCTTTTTTTTTTGCATGCCTACTATTCCTTATATTATTGAATAACATCCTTGATAAAATTGTCACTAATATGGATTAGGGTTAGGATAAGGGTTTGGCTTAGGGTTAGGGTTAGGGTTGGGGTTACCTTTTTTTTTGCATGCCTACTATACCTTATATTATTGAACAACATCCTTCATAAAATTGTCACTAGGATGGGTGAGGGTTAGGGTCAGGGTTAGGGTTTGGCTTAGGGTTAGGGTTAGGGTTAGCTTTTTTTTTTGCATGCCAACTATTCCTTATATTATTGAATAACATCCTTGATAAAATTGTAACTAGGATGGGTTAGGGTTAGGGTTTGGCTTAGGGTTAGGGTTAGGGTTAGCTTTTTTTTTGCATGCCTACTATTCCTTATATTATTGAATAACATCCTTGATAAAATTGTAACTAGGATGGGTTAGGGTTAGGGTTTGGGTTAGTGTTAAGCTTAGGGTTAGATTTTTTTGCATGCCTACTATTCCTTATATTATTGAATAACATCCTTGATAAAATTGTCACTAGGATGGGTTAGGGTTAGGGTTAGGGTTTGGCTTAGGGTTGGGGTTAGGGTTAGCTTTTTTTTTTGCATGCCTACTATTCCTTATATTATTGAATAACATCCTTGATAAAATTTTCACCAGGAAGGGGTAGGGTTAAGGTTAGGGTTTGGCTTAGGGTTAGGGTTAGTGTTGGGGTTAGCTTTTTTTTTGCATGCCTACTATACCTTATAATATTGAAGAACATCCTTGATAAAATTGTAAATATGATGGGTTAGGGTTAGGGTTAGTGTTTAGCTTAGGGTTAGGGTTAGGGTTAGTTTTTTGTTTTGCATGCCTACTATTCCTTATAATATTGAACAACATCCTTGATAAAATTGTCACTAGGTTGTGTTAGGGTTAGGGTTAGGGTAAGGGTTAGGCTGAGGGTTACGGTTAGGGGTACCTTTTTTTTTTTTTGCATGCCTACTATTCCTTATATTATTGAATAACATCCTTGATAAAATAGTCACTAGGATGGGTTAGGGTAAGCGTTAGGGTTTGGCTTAGTGTTAGGGTTAGGGTTAGGGTTAGCTTTTTTTTTTTGCATGCCTACTATTCCTTATATAATTGAATAACATCCTTGATAAAATTGTCACTAGGAGTTATTAGGGTTAGGGTAAGAGTTTGGCTTAGGGTTAGGGTTAGGGTTAGGGTTGTCTTTTTTTTTTTTGCATGCCTACTTTTCCTTATATTATTGAATAACATCCTTGATAAAATTGTAAATATGATGGGTTAGGGTTAGGGTTAGTGTTTAGCTTAGGGTTAGGGTTAGGGTTAGTTTTTTTTTTGCATGCCTACTATTCCTTATATTATTGAATAACATCCTTGATAAAATTGTCACTAGGATGGGTGAGAGTTAGGGTTAGGGTTAGGGTTTGTGCTAATGGTTAGGGTTAGGGTTAGCTTTTTTTTTGCATGCCTACTATTTCTTATATTATTGAATAACATCCTTGATAAAATTGTCACTAGGATGGGTTAGGGTTAGGGTTAGGGTTAAAGGGTGGCTTAGGGTTAGGGTTAGGGTTAGCTTTTTTTTTTATGCCTACTATTCCTTGTATTATTGAACAACATCCTTGATAAAATTGTCACTAGGATGGGTTAGGGTTAGGGTTAAGGTTTGGCTTAGGGTTAGAGTTAGGGTTAACTTTTTTTTTTGCATGCCTACTATTCCTTATATTATTGAATAACATCCTTGATAAAATTGTCTTTAGGATGGGTTAGGGTTAGGGTTTGGCTTGGAGTTAGGGTTAGGGTTAGCTGTTTTTTTGACTGCCTACTATACATTATAATATTGAACAACATCCTTGATAAAATTTCCCCTAGGATGAGTTAGGGTTAGGGTTAGGGTAAGGGTTTGGCTTAGGGTTAGGGTAAGGGTTTTGCTTAGGGTTAGGGTTAGGGTTAGGGTTAGCTTTTCTTTTTGCATGCCTACTATTCCTTATATTATTGAATAACATCCTTGATAAAATTGTCACTAGGATGGGTTAGGGTTAGGGTTAGGGCATGGCTTGGGGTTAGGGTTAGGTTTAGGGTTAGCTTTTCTTTTTGCATGCCTACTATTCCTTATATTATTGAATAACATCCTTGATAAAATTGTCACTAGGATGGGTGAGGGTTAGGGTTTGGCTTAGGGTTAGTGTTAGTGTAAGGGTTAGCTTTTTTTTGCATGCCTACTGTTCCTTATATTATTGAACAACATCCTTGATAAAATTGTCACTAGGATAGGTTAGGGTTAAGATTAGGGTAAGGGTTAGGGTTAGCTTTTCTTTTTGCATGCCTACTATTCCTTATATTATTGAATAACATCCTTGATAAAATTGTCACTAGGATGGGTTAGGGTTAGGGTTTGGCTTAGGGTTAGGGTTAGGGTTAGCTTTTTTTTTGCATGCCTACTATTCCTTATATTATTGAACAACATCCTTGATAAAATTGTCACTAGGATGGGTTAGAGTTAGGGTTAGGATTAGGGTTAGGGTTAGGGTTAGGGTTAGCTTTTCTTTTTGCATGCCTACTAATCCTTATATTATTGAATAACATCCTTGATAAAATTGTCACTAGGATGGGTTAGGGTAAGGGTTAGGGTTAGGGTTAGGTTTAGCTTTTCTTTTTGCATGCCTACTATTCCTTATATTATTGAATAACATACTTGATAAAATTGTCACTAGGATGGGTTAGGGTTAGGGTTAGGGTTAGGGTTAGCTGTTCTTTTTGCATGCCTACTATACCTTATATTATTGAACAACATCCTTGATAAAATTGTCACTAGGATGGGTTAGGGTTAGGGTTAGGGTTAGGGTTAGCTTTTCTTTTTGCATGCCTACTATTCCTTATATTATTGAATAACATCCTTGATAAAATTGTCACTAGGATGGGTTAGGGTTAGGGTTAGGGTTTGGCGTAGGGTTAGGGTTAGGGTTCGGGTTAGCTTTTTTTTTTGCATGCCTACTATTCCTTATATTATTGAATAACATCCTTGTTAAAATTGTCACTAGGATGGGTTAGGGTTAGGGTTAGGGTTTGGCTTAGGGTTAAGTGTTAGGGTTAGGGTTAGCTTTTTTTTTTGCATGCCTACTATTCCTTATATTATTGAACAACATCCTTGATAAAATTGTCACTGGGATGGGTTAGGGTTAGGGTTTGGGTTAGGGTTAGCTTTTCTTTTTGCATACCTACTATTCCTTATATTATTGAACAACATCCTTGATAAAATTGTCACTAGGATGGGTTAGGGTTAGTGTTAGGGGTAGGGTTAGGCTTAGGGTTAGGGTTAGGGTTAGGGTTTGGCTTAGGGTTAGGGTTAGGGTTAGGGTTAGCTTTTCTTTTTGCATGCCTACTATTCCTTATATTATTGAACAATATACTTGATAAAATTGTCACTAGGATGGGTTAGGGTTAGGGTAGGGTTAGGGGTAGGGTGTGGCTTAGGGTTAGGGTTAGGGTTAGGGTTTGGCTTAGGGTTAGGGTTAGGGTTAGCTTATCTTTTTGCATGCCTACTATTCCTTATATTATTGAACAATATACTTGATAAAATTGTCACTAGGATGGGTTAGGGTTAGAGTTAGGGTAAGGGGTAGGGTTTGGCTTAGGGTTAGGGTTAGGGTTAGGGTTTGGCTTAGGGTTAGGGTTAGGGTTAGGGTTAGCTTTTCTTTTTGCATGGCTACTATTCCTTATATTATTGAGCAATATACTTGATAAAATTGTCACTAGGATTGGTTAGGGTTAGGGTTAGGGTTAGGGTTAGGGTGTGGCTTAGGGTTAGGGTTAGGGTTTGGCTTAGGTTTAGGGTTAGGGTGAGGGTTAGCTTTTCTTTTTGCATGCCTACTATTCCTTATATTATTGAACAATATACTTGATAAAATTGTCACTAGGATGGGTTAGGGTTAGGGTTAGGGTTAGGGGTAGGGTTTTGCTTGATGTTAGGGTTTTGCTTGATGTTAGGGTTAGGGTTAGGGTTAGGGTTAGGGTTAGCTTTTCTTTTTGCATGCCTACTATTCGTTATATTATTGAACAATATACTTGATAAAATTGTCACTAGGATGGGTTAGGGTTAGGGTTAGGAGTAGGGTTAGGGGTAGGGTTTTGCTTAGGGTTAGGGTTAGGGTTAGGGTTAGGGTTTGGCTTAGGGTTAGGGTTAGGGTTAGCTTTTCTTTTTGCATGCCTACTATTCTTTATATTATTGAACAATATACTTGATAAAATTGTCACTAGGATGGGTTAGGGTTAGGGTTAGTGTTAGGGGTAGGGTTTGGCTTAGGGTTAGGGTTAGGTTAGGGTTTGGCTTAGGGTTAGGGTTAGGGTTAGGGTTCGCTTTTTTTTGCATGCCTACTATTCCTTATATTATTGAACAATATACTTGATAAAATTTTCACTAGGATGGGTTAGGGTTAGGGTTAGGGTTAGGGTTAGGGGTAGGGTTTGGCTTAGGGGTAGGGGTAGGGTTAGGGTTTGGCTTAGGGTTAGGGTTAGGGTTAGGGTTAGCTTTTCTTTTTGCATGCCTACCATTCCTTATATTATTGAATAACATCCTTGATAAAATTTTCACTATGATGGGTTAGGGTTAGGGTTAGGGTGTGTCTTAGGGTTAGGGTTGGGGTTAGCTTTTCTTGTTGCATGCCTACTATTCCTTATATTATTGAACAATATACTTGATAAAATTGTCACTAGGATTGGTTAGGGTTAGGGTTAGGGGTAGGGTTTGGCTTAGGTTTAGGGTTAGGGTTAGCGTTTGGCTTAGGGTTAGGGTTAGGGTTAGCTTTTCTTTTTGCATTCCTACTATTCCTTATATTATTGAACAATATACTTGATAAAATTGTCACTAGGATGGGTTAGGGTTAGGGTTTGGCTTAGGGTTAGGGTTAGGGTTAGGGTTTGGCTTAGGGTTAGGGTTAGGGGTAGGGTTAGCTTTTCTTTTTGCATGCCTACTATTCCTTATATTATTGAACAATATACTTGATAAAATTGTCACTAGGATGTGTTAGGGTTAGGGTTAGGGTTAGGGGTAGGGTTTGGCTTAGGGTTAGGGTTAGGGTTAGGGTTTGGCTTAGGGTTAGGGTTAGGGTTAGGGTTAATTTTTCTTTTTGCATGCCTACCATTCCTTATATTATTGAATAACATCCTTGATAAAATTGTCACTATGATGGGTTAGGGTCAGGGTTAGGGTTTGGCTTAGGGTTAGGGTTAGGGTTAGGGTTAGCTTTTCTTTTTGCATGCCTACTATTCCTTATATTATTGAACAATATACTTGATAAAATTGTCACTAGGATGGGTTGGGTTAGGGTTAGGGTTAGGGGAAGGAAGTGAAGCCGTCACACTAACAGGGTTACACCTCGCTGACAGACGCGACAATTTTTAAGATGGGCAAACAATATAAGCTAAGTTAAATTAACAAATCCTAATATTACCAATATGGCAACTGCTTTTTTTTTTTTTTTTTTTCTTTTCTTAATTTTTACAAATGTATTTTAACTATATGCGCATATATTGTCTTTAACTCTTTGCTTCCATGCGAGTCGTTTGTTCTATTACTTTATTTTTTATTTATTTATTCACTTTGTTTATTTATTTCTCTTTTTGCTTTTACCAACTGTGTATACCTTCACTTTAAATGTATTTATTTAATGCATTTTAATTACATATGCGTAAAAATGGTCTCTAACACTTAGTCCCACGCGAGCCGTTTTTATGGTCAGAAGAACTCTACTCGATAACGAATAGCCTATGCAAGAATATAGAAGAGCTAGGACCACCTTTCTTTCTACTATAGAAGACAGAAGAACTTTAAGTAGTATACTTAATATATGCAATCACCGTACGCTTGCTTGTATTTAAGTGTCCTCCATGATACCCATACCATACCAAACCACTGCACGTTGCTCATAATTTGACTGACACTATATTTGTAACTGCAATATACATAATCCCAGCTGTGATACTAGGGCTAATTTTCTGAATAGATGCAACACTCTGCGCCTGACCTTAATGACTACAATTCCAAATCCCAACGAACTAGCTGTCCCTATAACTGGGAGGGAAAAACCTAATAGCTAGCTACGAAATCTTATACATTTTACCTCCAAGACGATTGCGTTTGTCTTACCTGCATGCATTAAAAAAAAAAAAACCTCCAAGACGATTGCGTTTGTCTTACCTGCATGCATAAAAAAAAAAAAAAAAAAAATTTCCTCCCTTCTTCAAACTAAACCTTACCTGTAACTCAAAAATCCTAATGGAAATCCATCTGTAAATAAATAACCTCTCTTCTCTTGAACGCTAACAATCTACTCCTTCCAACCTATCCGCTACTAAACTCCCACATTGCTCCGCATCTGTAGTGGAATCGCTAACTTCCAGCCCCTAATCCCTCACATGCAAACTGATTTAATAGCCATCACTAAACATCTATACATTTCTACCTCTAAGGCATGCATTACAGCTCATTCCTATCCAGTTAGGGACTTAACAGCCTATGCACATAAAGGCAGGTACTTAACAGCCAAAGTACCCAGAAACAAAGCGATATGCACTACACAACTGTCTCCTCGAGTTTTGCAACGATTAATTACGTTATTGAAACGACACTCCTTGTTATGCAAAACGCCCCATGACTCTTACTAAAAAATACCTACAACTTCAACTCTATTCGCACCTACTGAAAACCTGCCCATATATCTATTCACCTAATTACGCATGACTCAAAACTTGCTGTCTTATCCATGCTATATTGCACTTACATCTTAACCCTCCTATCATCTAAAATAGCTCGGGCAAAACTCGTAGCTCAATTCGTAATACCTACTCATACTGTAACACTATACTAGACCTAAGCTAACATTAATAAAATAAAAAAAAGGGTAAGACTAAAATCACATTATCTCCTCCCTAACAAGCCCTCTTACAAACTTAGACGCTTACACTGCATGAACTTCACCCCCCCCCTTTATCCATTAACAAGTAAATAGCATGTCCCTAAATCACTTTGAGGAGTGTAACTAATCAGTAGAGATAAAATCCCCCACAAACTAACCCAGTAACACTAACAACGCGGGGTCGCAGAAATACCTGGATTAGAACCTAGGCGCGGAGAAAACCCTCTCAGGGCTGACGGACCCAGTAGGTCTTCCCAGATCATCCGTCTAGGAGAAGGAAAACTCTGAAACTAAACCAAAGGGGAGAGAGGCCTCTTCAGTCTTGGATGACAACCTTCCTAGAGCTGGTGACTCAAACAAATTCACCGGTTTGCAAACCTAAATTGCTTAAGGAGTAGATAGGCTCTGTCTATCGCCCGGCTTCCATACTCCTTCTTTGCCTATTAGTCAAGCGCAGAGACACTATCTCAGTGATTCGACAGAAACACCCAGCGGTAGATCTTGTTTCCTGGCTAGGGCAATGAACGCCGTTCTTCCCCATTCCCAGCATGCCCCACCCCTAAAACTGAACATTTAAGAGGGCTTGAGTATAAGATATGCCTGAGCGATTAGATTGGGTTGACCTTCTTCTAAAGGGTTGAGGGTACCGGATTGACAGTTCCTGGCTGCTGTTCCCGACTGGTAGTACAGGAGCCCTAACTCTTTGGTAGCGCTTAGAGCGGCTGCTCCATCAACAGTTGAATAATATCGGGTTGTTTGCAGTGCCATGACGCGCATGGAAAGGGACCCTGCACTCATCCCCGGTGGGCTTTCCTGAGGCCACACTCCTAATTGGAGAAAGGTCAGCTGATGGTCTACTTGTGATGCATGTCTGAAGCTCCACATAACCTCTTGTTTAGCTCCCCCTTACCGAAACTCTTAAAAAAAAAATATGACGACAGTACAATCTAAAAATAAGCTTAAACCAGGATTAGGGACAAACAAATTCAACTTGCCTCCTCCCTTGAGGCTCTCATTCACAAATATCCGTGGGCTTAGAACTAACTTAGCTGATGTTGAAGCATTTCTCTTAACAAATACCCCGGATATCTTAGCACTAAGTGAGACTAACCTACACTCCTCCATTCCCTCTAACCACTTTAACATGCCTGGATATCTCCCACTCTGCCGTAAGGACTTTGACAGACATATGTACGGACTTGGAGTTTACATTCGTAATACCCTTCCCTTGACTAGAGAAACAAACCTAGAAACAGATGATCAAGCCTTTATGTGCTTTAGACTAAACGTGCAACACAGTATTAGCTACTATTATTTTCTCTACCGCTCTCCCTCGACTCAGGACTGCTCAATAATAAACAAAGTATCTGACAGCATAGACACGGCACTGTCCCTCGACACAGGGTTTGGCTTAGGGTTATGGTTAGCTGTTTTCTTTTTGCATGCCTACTCTCCCTTATATTATTGAATAACATCCTCGAGAAAATTGTCACTAGGATGGGTTAGGGTTAGGGTTAGGGTTAGGGTTTGGCTTAGGGTTAGGGTTAGCTTTTTACTTTTCGAATGCCTACTCTTCCTTATAATATTGAATAACATCCTCGATAAAATTGTCACTAGATGGGTTAGGGTTAGGGTTAGGGTTAGAATTAGGGTTAGGATTAGGGTTTGGCTTAGGGTTAGGGTTAGCTTTTTTCTTTTTGCATGCCTACTATTCCTTATATTATTGAATAACATCCTCGATAAAATTGTCACTAGGATGGGTTAGGGTTAGGGTTAGGGTTTGGCTTAGGGTTTGGCTTAGGGTTAGGGTTAGGGTTAGCTTTTTACTTTTTGCATGCCTACTATTCCTTATATTATTGAATAACATCCTTGATAAAATTGTCACTAGGATGGGTTAGGGTTAGGGTTAAGGTTTGGCTTAGGGTTAGTGTTAGGGTTAGGGTTAGGGTTAGCTTTTTTCTTTTTGCATGCCTACTATTCCTTATATTATTGAATAACATCCTCGATAAAATTGTCACTAGGATGGGCTAGGGTTAGGGTAAGGGTTAGGGTTAGGGTTAGGGTTAGGGTTTGGCTTAGGGTTAGGGTTAGCTTTTTTCTTTTTGCATGCCTACTATTCCTTATATTATTGAATAACATCCTCGATAAAATTGTCACTAGGATGGGTTAGGGTAAGGGTTAGGGTTAGGTTAAGGTTTGGCTTAGGGTTTGGCTTAGGGTTAGGGTTAGGGTTAGCTATTTACTTTTTGCATGCCTACTATTCCTTATATTATTGAATAACATCCTTGATAAAATTGTCACTAGGATGGGTTAGGGTTAGGGTTAAGGTTTGGCTTAGGGTTAGTGTTAGGGTTAGGGTTAGGGTTAGCTTTTTTCTTTTTGCATGCCTACTATTCCTTATATTATTGAATAACATCCTCGATAAAATTGTCACTAGGATGGGCTAGGGTTAGGGTAAGGGTTAGGGTTAGGGTTAGGGTTAGGGTTTGGCTTAGGGTTAGGGTTAGCTTTTTTCTTTTTGCATGCCTACTATTCCTTATATTATTGAATAACATCCTCGATAAAATTGTCACTAGGATGGGTTAGGGTAAGGGTTAGGGTTAGGTTAGGGTTTGGCTTAGGGTTTGGCTTAGGGTTAGGGTTAGGGTTAGCTATTTACTTTTTGCATGCCTACTATTCCTTATATTATTGAATAACATCCTTGATAAAATTGTCACTAGGATGGGTTAGGGTTAGGGTAAAGGTTTGGCTTAGGGTTAAGTTTTAGGGTTAGGGTTAGGGTTAGCTTTTTTCTTTTTGCATGCCTACTATTCCTTATATTATTGAATAACTTCCTCGATAAAATTGTCACTAGGATTGGTTAGGGATAGGGTTAGGGTTTTGCTAAGGGTTTGGCTTAGGGTTAGGGTTAGGGTTAGCTTTTTACTTTTTTGCATGCCTACTCTTCCTTATATTATTGAATAACATCCTCGATAAAATTGTCACTAGGATGGGCTAGGGTTAGGGTAAGGGTTAGGGTTAGGGTTAGGGTTAGGGTTTGGCTTAGGGTTAGGGTTAGCTTTTTTCTTTTTGCATGCCTACTATTCCTTATATTATTGAATAACATCCTCAATAAAATTGTCACTAGGATGGGTTAGGGTTAGGGTAAGGGTTAGGGTTAGGGTTAGGGTTTGGCTTAGGGTTAGGGTTAGGGTGAGTGTTAGGGTTAGCTTTTTACTTTTTGCATGCCTACTATTCCTTATATTATTGTATAACATCCTTGATAAAATTGTCACTAGGATGGGTTAGGGTTAGGGTTAGGGTTTGGCTTAGGGTTAAGTGTTAGGGTTAGGGTTAGGGTTAGCTTTTTTCTTTTTGCATGCCTACTATTCCTTATATTATTGAATAACATCCTCGATACAATTGTCACTAGGATGGGTTAGGGTTAGGGTTAGGGTTAGGGTTCGGGTTGTGCTTAGCGTTAGGGTTAGGGTTAGGGTTAGCTTTTTTCCTTTTGCATGCCTACTCTCCCTTATATTATTGAATAACATCCTCGAGAAAATTGTCACTAGGATGGGTTAGGGTTAGGGTTAGGGTTAGGGTTAGGGTTAGGGTTAGCTTTTTACTTTTTGCATGCCTACTCTTCCTTATATTATTGAATAACATCCTCGATAAAATTGTCACTAGATGGGTTAGGGTCAGGGTTAGGGTTAGGGTTAGGATTAGGGTTTGGCTTAGGGTTAGGGTTAGCTTTTTTCTTTTTGCATGCCTACTATTCCTTATATTATTGAATAACATCCTCGATAAAATTGTCACTAGGATGGGTTAGGGTTAGGGTTAGGGTTTGGCTTAGGGTTTTGCTTAGGGTTAGGGTTAGGGTTAGCTTTTTACTTTTTGCATGCCTACTATTCCTTATATTATTGAATAACATCCTTGATAAAATTGTCACTAGGATGGGTTAGGGTTAGGGTTAAGGTTTGGCTTAGGGTTAGGCTTAGGGTTAGGGTTAGGGTTAGGGTTAGGGTTAGGGTTAGCTTTTTTCTTTTTGCATGCCTACTATTCCTTATATTATTGAATAACATCCTCGATAAAATTGTCACTAGGATGGGTTAGGGTTAGGGTTAGGGTTTGGCTAAGGGTTTGGCTTAGGGTTAGGGTTAGGGTTTGCTTTTTACTTTTTTGCATGCCTACTCTTCCTTATATTATTGAATAACATCCTCGATAAAATTGTCACTAGGATGGGCTAGGGTTAGGGTTAGGGTTAGGGTTTGGCTTAGGGTTAGGGTTAGCTTTTTTCTTTTTGCATGCCTACTATTCCTTATATTATTGAATAACATCCTCGATAAAATTGTCACTAGGATTGGTTAGGGTTAGGGTTAGGTTAGGGTTTGGCTTAGGGTTTGGCTTAGGGTTAGGGTTAGGGTTAGCTTTTTACTTTTTGCATGCCTACTATTCCTTATATTATTGAATAACATCCTTGATAAAATTGTCACTAGGATGGGTTAGGGTTAGGGTAAAGGTTTGGCTTAGGGTTAAGTGTTAGGGTTAGGGTTAGCTTTTTTCTTTTTGCATGCCTACTATTCCTTATATTATTGAATAACATCCTCGATAAAATTGTCACTAGGATTGGTTAGGGATAGGGTTAGGGTTTTGCTAAGGGTTTGGCTTAGGGTTAGGGTTAGGGTTAGCTTTTTACTTTTTTGCATGCCTACTCTTCCTTATATTATTGAATAACATCCTCGATAAAATTGTCACTAGGATGGGCTAGGGTTAGGGTAAGGGTTAGGGTTAGGGTTAGGGTTAGGGTTAGGGTTTGGCTTAGGGTTAGGGTTAGCTTTTTTCTTTTTGCATGCCTACTATTCCTTATATTATTGAATAACATCCTCAATAAAATTGTCACTAGGATGGGTTAGGGTTAGGGTTAGGGTTAGGGTTAGGGTTAGGGTTTGGCTTAGGGTTAGGGTTAGGGTTAGTGTTAGGGTTAGCTTTTTACTTTTTGCATGCCTACTATTCCTTATATTATTGAATAACATCCTTGATAAAATTGTCACTAGGATGGGTTAGGGTTAGGGTTAGGGTTTGGCTTAGGGTTTGGCTTAGGCTTAGGGTTAGGGTTAGCTTTTTACTTTTTGCATGCCTACTATTCCTTATATTATTGAATAAAATCCTTGATAAAATTGTCACTAGGATGGGTTAGGGTTAGGGTTAGGGTTTGGCTTAGGGTTAAGTGTTAGGGTTAGGGTTAGTGTTAGCTTTTTTCTTTTTGCATGCCTACTATTCCTTATATTATTGAATAACATCCTCGATAAAATTGTCACTAGGATGGGTTAGGGTTAGGGTTAGGGTTAGGGTTCGGGTTGTGCTTAGTGTTAGGGTTAGGGTTAGGGTTAGCTTTTTTCTTTTTGCATGCCTACTCTCCCTTATATTATTGAATAACATCCTCGAGAAAATTGTCACTAGGATGGGTTAGGGTTAGGGTTAGGGTTAGGGTTAGGATTAGGGTTTTGCTTAGGGTTAGGGTTAGCTTTTTTCTTTTTGCATGCCTACTAGTCCTTATATTATTGAATAACATCCTCGATAAAATTGTCACTAGGATGGGTTAGGGTTAGGGTTAGGGTTTGGCTTAGGGTTTGGCTTAGGGTTAGGGTTAGGGTTAGCTTTTTACTTTTTGCATGCCTACTATTCCTTATATTATTGAATAACATCCTTGATAAAATTTTCACTGGGATGGGTTAGGGTTAGGGTTAAGGTTTGGCTTAGAGTTAAGTGTAAGGGTTAGGGTTAGGGTTAGCTTTTTTCTTTTTGCATGCCTACTATTCCTTATATTATTGAATAACATCCTCGATAAAATTGTCACTAGGATTGGTTAGGGATAGGGTTAGGGTTTGGCTAAGGGTTTGGCTTAGGGTTAGGGTTAGGGTTAGCTTTTTACTTTTTTGCATGCCTACTCTTCCTTATATTATTGAATAACATCCTCGATAAAATTGTCACTAGGATGGGCTAGGGTTAGGGTAAGGGTTCGGGTTAGGGTTAGGGTTAGGGTTTGGCTTAGGGTTAGGGTTAGCTTTTTTCTTTTTGCATGCCTACTATTCCTTATATTATTGAATAACATCCTCGATAAAATTGTCACGAGGATGGGTTAGGGTTAGGGTTAGGGTAAGGTTAGGGTTTGGCTTGTGGTTTGGCTTAGGGTTAGGGTTACGGTTAGCCTTTTTTTTTTGCATGCCTACTATTCCTTATATTATTGAATAACATCCTTGATAAAATTGTCACTAGGATTGGTTAGGGTTAGGGTTAAGGTTTGGCTTAGGGTTAAGTGTTAGGGTTAGGGTTAGCTTTTTACTTTTTGCATGCCTACTATTCCTTATATTATTGAATAACATCCTTGATAAAATTTTCACTGGGATGGGTTAGGGTTAGGGTTAAGGTTTGGCTTAGGGTTAAGTGTTAGGGTTAGGGTTAGGGTTAGCTTTTTTCTTTTTGCATGCCTACTATTCCTTATATTATTGAATAACATCCTCGATAAAATTGTCACTAGGATTGGTTAGGGATAGGGTTAGGGTTTGGCTAAGGGTTTGGCTTAGGGTTAGGGTTAGGGTTAGCTTTTTACTTTTTTGCATGCCTACTCTTCCTTATATTATTGAATAACATCCTCGATAAAATTGTCACTAGGATGGGCTAGGGTTAGGGTAAGGGTTCGGGTTAGGGTTAGGGTTAGGGTTTGGCTTAGGGTTAGGGTTAGCTTTTTTCTTTTTGCATGCCTACTATTCCTTATATTATTGAATAACATCCTCGATAAAATTGTCACTAGGATGGGTTAGGGTTAGGGTTAGGGTAAGGTTAGGGTTTTGCTTGTGGTTTGGCTTAGGGTTAGGGTTACGGTTAGCCTTTTTTTTTTGCATGCCTACTATTCCTTATATTATTGAATAACATCCTTGATAAAATTGTCACTAGGATGGGTTAGGGTTAGGGTTAAGGTTTGGCTTAGGGTTAAGTGTTAGGGTTAGGGTTAGCTTTTTACTTTTTGCATGCCTACTATTCCTTATATTATTGAATAATATCCTTGATAAAATTTTCACTGGGATGGGTTAGGGTTAGGGTTAAGGTTTGGCTTAGGGTTAAGTGTTAGGGTTAGGGTTAGGGTTAGCTTTTTTCTTTTTGCATGCCTACTATTCGTTATATTATTGAATAACATCCTCGATAAAATTGTCACTAGGATTGGTTAGGGATAGGGTTAGGGTTTGGCTAAGGGTTTGGCTTAGGGTTAGGGTTAGGGTTAGCATTTTACTTTTTTGCATGCCTACTCTTCCTTATATTATTGAATAACATCCTCGATAAAATTGTCACTAGGATGGGCTAGGGTTAGGGTAAGGGTTCGGGTTAGGGTTGGGGTTAGGGTTTGGCTTAGGGTTAGGGTTAGCTTTTTTCTTTTTGCATGCCTACTATTCCTTATATTATTGAATAACATCCTAGATAAAATTGTCACGAGGATGGGTTAGGGTTAGGTTTAGGGCAAGGTTAGGGTTTGGCTTGTGGTTTGGCTTAGGGTTAGGGTTACGGTTAGCTTTTTACTTTTTGCATGCCTACTATTCCTTATATTATTGAATAACATCCTTGATAAAATTGTCACTAGGATGGGTTAGGGTTAGGGTAAGGGTTAGGGTTAGGGTTAGGGTTTGGCTTAGGGTTAGGGTTAGGCTTAGGGTTAGGGTTAGCTTTTTACTTTTTGCATGCCTACTATTCCTTATATTATTGAATAACATCCTTGATAAAATTGTGACTAGGATGGGTTAGGGTAAGGGTTAGGGTTTGGCTTAGGGTTAAGTGTTAGGGTTAGGGTTAGGGTTAGCTTTTTACTTTTTGCATTCCTACTATTCCTTATATTATTGAATAACATCCTTGATAAAATTGTCACTAGGATGGGTTAGGGTTAGGGTTAGGGTTAGCTTTTTACTTTTTGCATGCCTACTATTCCTTATATTATTGAATAAAATCCTCGATAAAATTGTCACTTGGATGGGTTAGGGTCAGGGTTAGGGTTAGGGTTAGGGTTAGGGTTTGGCTTAGGGTTAGGGTTAGGGTTAGCTTTTTGTTTTTGCATGCCTACTATTTCTTATATTATTGAATAACATCCTTGATAAAATTGTCACTAGGATGGGTTAGGGTTAGGGTTAGGGTTTGGCTTAGGGTTAGGGTTAGGGATAGGGTTAGCTTTTTTCTGTTTGCATGCCTACTCTTCCTTATATTATTGAATAACATCCTCGATAAAATTGTCACTAGGATGGGTTAGGGTTAGGGTTAGGGTTAGGTTAGGGTTTGGCTTAGGGTTAGGGTTAGGGTTAGGGTTAGGGTAAGCTTTTTACTTTTTGCATGCCTACTATTCCTTATATTATTGAATAACATCCTTGATAAAATTGTCACTAGGATGGGTTAGGGTTAGGGTAAGGGTTAGGGTTAGGGTTAGGGTTTGGCTTAGGGTTAGGGTTAGGCTTAGGGTTAGGGTTAGCTTTTTACTTTTTGCATGCCTACTATTCCTTATATTATTGAATAACATCCTTGATAAAATTGTCACTAGGATGGGTTAGGGTTAGGGTTAGGTTTTGGCTTAGGGTTAGGGTTAGGGTTAGGGTTAGCTTTTTTCTGTTTGCATGCCTACTCTTCCTTATATTATTGAATAACATCCTCGATAAAATTGTCACTAGGATGGGTTAGGGTTAGGGTTAGGGTTAGGGTTAGGGTCTGGCTTAGGGTTAGGGTTAGCTTTTTTCTTTTTGCATGCCTACTCTTCCTTATATTATTGAATAACATCCTCGATAAAATTGTCACTAGGATGGGTTAGGGTTAGGGTTAGGGGTAGGGTTAGCTTTTTTCTTTTTGCATGCCTACTATTCCTTATATTATTGAATAACATCCTCGATAAAATTGTCACTAGGATGGGTTAGGGTTAGGTTTAAGGTTAGGGTTAGGGTTAGGGTTTGGCTTAGGGTTTGGGTAAGGGTTAGGGTTAGCTTTTTTCTTTTTGCATGCCTACTATTCCTGATATTATTGAATAACATCCTCGATAATATTGTCACTAGGATGGGTTAGGGTTAGGGTTAGGGTTTGGCTTAGGGTTAGGGTTAGGGTTAGGGTTAGGGTTAGCTTTTTACTTTTTTCATGCCTACTATTCCTTATATTATTGAATAACATCCTTGATAAAATTGTCACTAGGATGGGTTAGAGTTAGGGTTAGGGTAAGGGTTTGGCTTAGGGTTTGGCTTAGGGTTAGGGTTAGGGTTAGCTTTTTACTTTTTGCATGCCTACTATTCCTTATATTATTGAATAACGTCCTAGATAAAATTGTTACTAGGATGGGGTAGGGTTAGGGTTAGGGTCAGGGTTAGGGGTAGGGTTTGGCTTAGGGTTAGGGTTAGGGATAGGGTTAGGCTTAGCTTTTTACTTTTTGCATGCCTACTATTCCTTATATTATTGAATAACATCCTCGATAAAATTGTCACTAGGATGGGTTAGGGTTAGGGTTAGGGTTAGGGTTAGGGTCAGGGTTTGGCTTAGCGTTAGGGTTAGGCTTAGGGTTAGGGTTAGCTTTTTACTTTTTGCATGCCTACTATTCCTTATATTATTGAATAACATCCTCGATAAAATTGTCACTAGGATGGGTTAGGGTTAGGGTTAGGGTTAGGGTTTGACTTAGGGTTAGGGTAAGGGTTAGCTTTTTTTTTTGCATGCCTACTATTTCTTATATTATTGAATAACATCCTTGATAAAATTGTCACTAAGATGGGCTAGGGTTAGGGGTAGGGTGTAGCTTAGGGTAAGGGTTAGGGTTAGGGTCAGGGTTCGCTTTTTTCTTTTTGCATGCCTACTCTTCCTTATATTATTGAATAACATCCTCGATAAAATTGTCACTAGGATTGGTTAGGGTTAGGGTTAGGGTTAGGGTTATGGTTAGGGTTTGGCTTAGGGTTAGGGTTAGGGTTAGGGTTTGCTTTTTACTTTTTGCATGCCTACTATTCCTTATATTATTGAATAACATCCTCGATAAAATTGTCACTAGGATGGGTTAGGGTTAGGGTTAGGGTTAGGGTTAGGGTTTGGCTTAGGGTTAGGGTTAGGGTTAGGGTTAGGGTTAGCTTTTTACTTTTTGCATGCCTACTATTCCTTATATTATTGAATAACGTCCTCGATAAAATTGTCACTAGGATGGGTTAGGGGTAGGGTAAGGGTTAGGGTTAGGGGTAGGGTTTTGCTTAGGGTTAGGGTTAGGGATAGGGTTAGGCTTAGCTTTTTACTTTTTGCACGCCTACTATTCCTTATATTATTGAATAACATCCTTGATACAATTGTCACTAGGATGATTTAGGGTTAGGGTTAGGGTTAGGGTTAGCTGTTTTCTTTTTGCATGCCTACTATTCCTTATATTATTGAATAACATCCCCGATAAAATTGTAACCAGGATGGGTTAGGGTTGGGATTAGGGTTAGGGTTAGGGTTTGGCTTAGGGTTAGGGTTAGGCTTACGGTTAGGGTTAGCGTTTTACTTTTTGCATGCCTACTATTCCTTATATTATTGAATAACATCCTCGATAAAATTGTCACTAGGATGGGTTAGGGTTAGGGTTAGGGTTAGGGTTACGGTTAGGGTTTGGCTTAGGGTTAGGGTTAGAGTTAGGGGTAGGGTTGGCTTTTTACTTTTTGCATGCCTACTATTCCTTATATTATTGAATAACATCCGTGATAAAATTGTCACTAGGATGGGTGAGGGTAAGGGTTAGGGTCCGGGTTTGGCTTAGGGTTAGGGTTAGGGTTAGCTTTTTTTTTTTGCATGCCTACTATTTCTTATATTATTGAATAACATCCTTGATAAAATTGTCACTAGGATGGGTTAGGGTTAGGTTTAGGGCTTGGCTTAGGGTTAGGGTTAGGGTTAGAGTTAGCTTTTTTCTTTTTGCATGCCTACTCTTCCTTATATTATTGAATAGCATCCTCGATAAAATTGTCACTAGGATGGGATAGACTTGGGTTACGGTTAGGGTTAGGGTTTGGTTAGGGTTAGGGTTAGCTTTTTTCTTTTTGCATGCCTACTATTCCTTATATTATTGAATAATTTCCTCGATAAAATTGTCACTAGGATGGGTTAGGGTTAGGGTTAGGCTTAGGGTTAGGGTTAGGGTTAGGCGTAGGGGTAGGGTTAGGGTTAGCTTTTTTCTTTTTGCATGCCTACTCTTCCTTAAATTATTGAATAACATCCTAGATAAAATTGTCACTAGGATGGGTTAGGGTTAGGGTTAGGGTTAGGGTTAGGGTTAGGTTTAGGGTAAGCTGTGTTCTTTTTGCATGCCTACTATTCCTTATATTATTGAAACACATCCTCGATAAAATAGTCACTAGGATGGGTTATGGTTAGGGTTAGGGTTAGGGTTAGGGTTAGGGTTAGCTTTTTACTTTTTGCATGCCTACTATTCCTTATATTATTGAATAACATCCTCGATAAAATTGTCACTATGATGGGTTAGGGTTAGGGTTAGGGTTAGGTTTAGGGTTAGCTTTTTTCTTTTTGCATGCCTACTCTTCCTTATATTATTGAATAACATCCTCGATAAAATTGTCACTAGGATGGGTTAGGGTTAGGGTTAGGGTTAGCTTTTTTCTTTTTGCATGCCTCCTATTCCTTATATTATTGAATAACATCCTCGATAAAATTGTCACTAGGATGGGTTAGGGTTAGGTTTAAGGTTAGGGTTAGGGTTAGGGTTTGGCTTAGGGTTAGGGTTAGGGTTATGGTTAGCTTTTTACTTTTTGCATGCCTACTGTTCCTGAGATTATTGAATAACATCCTCGATAAAATTGTCACTAGGATGGGTCAGGGTTAGGGTAAGGGTTTGGCTTAGGGTTAGGGTTTGGCTTAGGGTTAGGGTTAGGGTATGGGTTAGCTTTTTACTTTTTTCATGCCTACTATTCCTTATATTATTGAATAACATCCTTGATAAAATTGTCACTAGGATGGGTTAGAGTTAGGGTTAGGGTAAGGGTTTGGCTTAGGGTTTGGCTTAGGGTTAGGGTTAGGGTTAGCTTTTTACTTTTTGCATGCCTACTATTCCTTATATTATTGAATAACGTCCTCGATAAAATTGTCACTAGGATGGGGTAGGGTTAGGGTTAGGGTTAGGGTCAGGGTTAGGGGTAGGGTTTGGTTTAGGGTTAGGGTTAGGGATAGGGTTAGGCTTAGCTTTTTACTTTTTGCATGCCTACTATTCCTTATATTATTGAATAACATCCTCGATAAAATTGTCACTAGGATGGGTTAGGGTTAGGGTTAGGGTTAGGGTCAGGGTTTTGCTTAGCGTTAGGGTTAGGCTTAGGGTTAGGGTTAGCTTTTTACTTTTTGCATGCCTACTATTCCTTATATTATTGAATAACATCCTCGATAAAATTGTCACTAGGATGGGTTAGGGTTAGGGTTAGGGTTAGGGTTAGGGTTTGACTTAGGGTTAGGGTTAGGGTTAGCTTTTTTTTTTGCATGCCTAGTATTTCTTATATTATTGAATAACATCCTTGATAAAATTGTCACTAGGATGGGCTAGGGTTAGGGGTAGGGTGTAGCTTAGGGTTAGGGTTAGGGTGAGGGTTAGGGTTAGCTTTTTTCTTTTTGCATGCCTACTCTTCCTTATATTATTGAATAACATCCTCGATAAAATTGTCACCAGGATTGGTTAGTGTTAGGGTTAGGGTTAGGGTTATGGTTAGTGTTTGGCTTAGGGTTAGGGTTAGGGTTAGGGTTAGCTTTTTACTTTTTGCATGCCTACTATTCCTTATATTATTGAATAACATCCTCGATAAAATTGTCACTAGGATGGGTTAGGGTTAGGGTTAGGGTAAGGGTTTGGCTTAGGGTTAGGGTTAGGGTTAGGGTTAGGGTTAGCTTTTTACTTTTTGCATGCCTACTATTCCTTATATTATTGAATAACGTCCTCGATAAAATTGTCACTAGGATGGGTTAGGGGTAGGGTAAGGGTTAGGGTTAGGGGTAGGGTTTTGCTTAGGGTTAGGGTTAGGGATAGGGTTAGGCTTAGCTTTTTACTTTTTGCATGCCTACTATTCCTTATATTATTGAATAACATCCTTGATACAATTGTCACTAGGATGGGTTAGGGTTAGGGTTACGGTTGGCTGTTTTCTTTTTGCATGCCTACTATTCCTTATATTATTGAATAACATCCCCGATAAAATTGTCACTAGGATGGGTGAGGGTTGGGGTTAGGGTTAGGGTTAGGGTTTGGCTTAGGGTTAGGGTTAGGCTTACGGTTAGGGTTAGCGTTTTACTTTTTGCATGCCCACTATTCCTTATATTATTGAATAACATCCTCGATAAAATTGTCACTAGGATGGGTTAGGGTTAGGGTATGGGTTAGGGTTAGGGTTAGGGTTTGGCTTAGGGTTAGGGTTAGAGTTAGGGTTAGGGTTAGCTTTTTACTTTTTGCATGCCTACTATTCCTTATATTATTGAATAACATCCTTGATTAAATTGTCACTAGGATGGGTGAGGGTAAGGGTTAGGGTCTGGGTTTGGCTTAGGGTTAGGGTTAGGGTTAGATTTTTTTTTTTGCATGCCTACTATTTCTTATATTATTGAATAACATCCTTGATAAAATTGTCACTAGGATGGGTTAGGGTTAGGTTTAGGGTTTGGCTTAGGGTTAGGGTTAGGGTTAGGGTTGGCTGTTTTCTTTTTGCATGCCTACTCTTCCTTATATTATTGAATAGCATCCTCGATAAAATTGTCACTAGGATGGGTTAGGGTTAGGGTTAGGGTTTGGGTTAGGTTTTGGCTTAGGGTTAGGGTAGCTTTTTTCTTTTTGCATGCCTACTATTCCTTATATTATTGAATAACATCCTCGATAAAATTGTCACTAGGATTGGTTAGGGTTAGGGTTAGGGTTAGGGTTAGGGTTAGGGTTTGGCTTAGGGTTAGGGTTAGGGTTAGGGTTAGCTTTTTACTTTTTGCATGCCTACTATTCCTTATATTATTGAATAATATCCTCGATAAAATTGTCACTAGGATGGGTTAGGGTTAGGGTTAGGGTTAGGGTTAGGGTTTGGCTTAGGGTTAGGGTTAGGGTTAGGGTTAGGGTTAGCTTTATACTTTTTGCATGCCTACTATTCCTTATATTATTGAATAACGTCCTCGATAAAATTGTCACTAGGATGGGTTAGGGGTAGGGTAAGGGTTAGGGTTAGGGGTAGGGTTTTGCTTAGGGTTAGGGTTAGGGATAGGGTTAGGCTTAGCTTTTTACTTGTTGCATGCCTACTATTCCTTATATTATTGAATAACATCCTTGATACAATTGTCACTAGGATGGGTTAGGCTTAGGGTTAGCGTTAGCTTTTTACTTTTTGCATGCCTACTATTCCTTATATTAATGAATAACATCCCCGATAAAATTGTCACTAGGATGGATTAGGGTTGGGGTTAGGGTTAGGGTTAGGGTTTGGCTTAGGGTTAGGGTTAGGCTTACGGTTAGGGTTAGCGTTTTACTTTTTGCATGCCTACTATTCCTTATATTATTGAATAACATCCTCGATAAAATTGTCACTAGGATGGGTTAGGGTTAGGGTTAGGGTTAGGGTTAGGGTTTGACTTAGGGTTAGGGTTAGAGTTAGGGTTAGGGTTAGCTTTTTACTTTTTGCATGCCTACTATTCCTTATATTATTGAATAACATCCTTGATTAAATTGTCACTAGGATGGGTGAGGGTAAGGGTTAGGGTCTGGGTTTGGCTTAGGGTTAGGGTTAGGGTTAGATTTTTTTTTTGCATGCCTAGTATTTCTTATATTATTGAATAACATCCTTGATAAAATTGTCACTAGGATGGGCTAGGGTTAGGGATAGGTTGTAGCTTAGGGTTAGGGTTAGGGTGAGGGTTAAGGTTAGCTTTTGTCTTTTTGCATGCCTACTCTTCCTTATATTATTGAATAACATCCTCGATAAAATTGTCACCAGGATTGGTTAGTGTTAGGGTTAGGGTTAGGGTTATGGTTAGTGTTTGGCTTAGGGTTAGGGTTAGGGTTAGGGTTAGCTTTTTACTTTTTGCATGCCTACTATTCCTTATATTATTGAATAACGTCCTCGATAAAATTGTCACTAGGATGGGTTAGGGGTAGGGTAAGGGTTAGGGTTAGGGGTAGGGTTTTGCTTAGGGTTAGGGTTAGGTATAGGGTTAGGCTTAGCTTTTTACTTTTTGCATGCCTACTATTCCTTATATTATTGAATAACATCCTTGATACAATTGTCACTAGGATGGGTTAGGGTTAGGGTTAGGGTTAGCTTTTTACTTTTTGCATGCCTACTATTCCTTATATTATTGAATAACATCCTTGATACAATTGTCACTAGGATGGGTTAGGCTTAGGGTTAGGGTTAGCTTTTTACTTTTTGCATGCCTACTATTCCTTATATTAATGAATAACATCCCCGATAAAATTGTCACTAGGATGGATTAGGGTTGGGGTTAGGGTTAGGGTTAGGGTTTGGCTTAGGGTTAGGGTTAGGCTTACGGTTAGGGTTAGCGTTTTACTTTTTGCATGCCTACTATTCCTTATATTATTGAATAACATCCTCGATAAAATTGTCACTAGGATGGGTTAGGGTAAGGGTTAGGGTTAGGGTTAGGGTTAGGGTTTAACTTAGGGTTAGGGTTAGAGTTAGGGTTAGGGTTAGCTTTTTACTTTTTGCATGCCTACTATTCCTTATATTATTGAATAACATCCTTGATTAAATTGTCACTAGGATGGGTGAGGGTAAGGGTTAGGGTCTGGGTTTGGCTTAGGGTTAGGGTTAGGGTTAGATTTTTTTTTTGCATGCCTAGTATTTCTTATATTATTGAATAACATCCTTGATAAAATTGTCACTAGGATGGGCTAGGGTTAGGGGTAGGTTGTAGCTTAGGGTTAGGGTTAGGGTGAGGGTTAAGGTTAGCTTTTTTCTTTTTGCATGCCTACTCTTCCTTATATTATTGAATAACATCCTCGATAAAATTGTCACCAGGATTGGTTAGTGTTAGGGTTAGGGTTAGGGTTATGGTTAGTGTTTGGCTTAGGGTTAGGGTTAGGGTTAGGGTTAGCTTTTTACTTTTTGCATGCCTACTATTCCTTATATGATTGAATAACGTCCTCGATAAAATTGTCACTAGGATGGGTTAGGGGTAGGGTAAGGGTTAGGGTTAGGGGTAGGGTTTTGCTTAGGGTTAGGGTTAGGGATAGGGTTAGGCTTAGCTTTTTACTTTTTGCATGCCTACTATTCCTTATATTATTGAATAACATCCTTGATACAATTGTCACTAGGATGGGTTAGGGTTAGGGTTAGGGTTGGCTGTTTTCTTTTTGCATGCCTACTATTCCTTATATTATTGAATAACATCCCCGATAAAATTGTCACTAGGATGGGTTAGGGTTGGGGTTAGGGTTAGGGTTAGGGTTTGGCTTAGGGTTAGGGTTAGGCTTACGGTTAGGGTTAGCGTTTTACTTTTTGCATGCCCACTATTCCTTATATTATTGAATAACATCCTCGATAAAATTGTCACTAGGATGGGTTAGGGTTAGGGTTAGGGTTAGGGTTAGGGTTTGGCTTAGGGTTAGGGTTAGAGTTAGGGTTAGGGTTAGCTTTTTACTTTTTGCATGCCTACTATTCCTTATATTATTGAATAACATCCTTGATTAAATTGTCACTAGGATGGGTGAGGGTAAGGGTTAGGGTCTGGGTTTGGCTTAGGGTTAGGGTTAGGGTTAGATTTTTTTTTTTGCATGCCTACTATTTCTTATATTATTGAATAACATCCTTGATAAAATTGTCACTAGGATGGGTTAGGGTTAGGTTTAGGGTTTGGCTTAGGGTTAGGGTTAGGATTAGGGTTGGCTGTTTTCTTTTTGCATGCCTACTCTTCCTTATATTATTGAATAGCAACCTCGATAAAATTGTCACTAGGATGGGTTAGGGTAAGGGTTAGGGTTTGGGTTAGGTTTTGGCTTAGGGTTAGGGTAGCTTTTTTCTTTTTGCATGCCTACTATTCCTTATATTATTGAATAACATCCTCGATAAAATTGTCACTAGGATTGGTTAGGGTTAGGGTTAGGGTTAAGGTTATGGTTAGGGTTTGGCTTAGGGTTAGGGTTAGGGTTAGGGTTAGCTTTTTACTTTTTGCATGCCTACTATTCCTTTTATTATTGAATAATATCCTCGATAAAATTGTCACTAGGATGGGTTAGGGTTAGGGTTAGGGTTAGGGTTAGGGTTTGGCTTAGGGTTAGGGTTAGGGTTAGGGTTAGGGTTAGCTTTTTACTTTTTGCATGCCTACTATTCCTTATATTATTGAATAACGTCCTCGATAAAATTGTCACTAGGATGGGTTAGGGGTAGGGTAAGGGTTAGGGTTAGGGGTAGGGTTTTGCTTAGGGTTAGGGTTAGGGATAGGGTTAGGCTTAGCTTTTTACTTTTTGCATGCCTACTATTCCTTATATTATTGAATAACATCCTTGATACAATTGTCACTAGGATGGGTTAGGGTTAGGGTTAGGGTTAGCTGTTTTCTTTTTGCATGCCTACTATTCCTTATATTAATGAATAACATCCCCGATAAAATTGTCACTAGGATGGATTAGGGTTGGGGTTAGGGTTAGGGTTAGGGTTTGGCTTAGGGTTAGGGTTAGGCTTACGGTTAGGGTTAGCGTTTTACTTTTTGCATGCCTACTATTCCTTATATTATTGAATAACATCCTCGATAAAATTGTCACTAGGATGGGTTAGGGTTAGGGTTAGGGTTAGGGTTAGGGTTAGGGTTTGACTAAGGGTTAGGGTTAGAGTTAGGGTTAGGGTTAGCTTTTTACTTTTTGCATGCCTACTATTCCTTATATTATTGAATAACATCCATGATTAAATTGTCACTAGGATGGGTGAGGGTAAGGGTTAGGGTCTGGGTTTGGCTTAGGGTTAGGGTTAGGGTTAGATTTTTTTTTTTGCATGCCTACTATTTCTTATATTATTGAATAACATCCTTGATAAAATTGTCACTAGGATAAGTTAGGGTTAGGGTTAGGGTTGGCTTTTTTCTTTTTGCATGCCTACTCTTCCTTATATTATTGAATAGCATCCTCGATAAAATTGTCACCAGGATGGGATAGGGTTAGGGTTACGGTTAGGGTTAGGGTTTGGCTTAGGGTTAGGGTTAGCTTTTTTCTTTTTGCATGCCTACTATTCCTTATATTATTGAATAACATCCTAGATAAAATTGTCACTAGGATGGGTTAGGGTTAGGGTTAGGCTTAGGGTTAGGGTTAGGGTTTGGCTTAGGGGTAGGGTTAGGGTTAGCTTTTTTCTTTGTGCATGCCTACTCTTCCTTAAATTATTGAATAACATCCTCGATAAAATTGTCACTAGGATGGGTTAGGGTTAGGGTTAGGGTTAGGCTTTGGCTTTGGTTTAGGGTTAGGGTTAGCTTATTACTTTTTGCATGCCTACTATTCCTTATATTATTGAATAACATCCTCGATAAAATTGTCACTAGGATGGGTTAGGGTTAGCGTAAGGGTTAGGGTTAGGGTTAGGTTTAGGGTAAGCTTTTTTCTTTTTGCATGCCTACTCTTCCTTATATTATTGAATAACATCCTTGATAAAATTGTCACTAGGATGGGTTAGGGTTAGGTTAAGGGTTAGGGTTAGGGTTAGCTTTTTTCTTTTTGCATGCCTACTCTTCCTTATATTATTGAATAACATCCTTGATAAAATTGTCACTAGGATGGGTTAGGGTTAGTGTTAGGGTTAGGGTTAGGGTTAGGGTTTGGCTTAGGGTTAGTGTTAGGGTTAGGGTTAGGGTTAGCTTTTTACTTTTTGCATGCCTACTATTCCTTATATTATTGAATAACATCCTCCATAAAATTGTAACTAGTATGGGGTAGGGTTAGGGTTAGGGTTAGTGTGGCAGGGTTAGGGTTTGGCTTAGGGTTAGGGTTAGCGTTAGCGTTAGGGTTAGCTTCTTACTTTTTGCATGCCTACTATTCCTTATATTATTGAATAACATCCTTGATAAATTTGTCACATGGATTGGTTAGGGTTAGGGTTAGGGTTTGGCTTAGGGTTAGGGTTAGGCTTAGGGTAAGCTTTTTACTTTTTGCATGCCTACTATTCCTTATATTATTTAATAACATCCTCGATAAAATTGTCACTAGGATGGGTTAGTGTTAGGGTTAGGGTTAGGGTTAGGGTTAGGATAGGGTTAGGCTTAGCTTTTTACTTTTTGCATGCCTAGTATTCCTTATATTATTGAATAACATCCTTGATAAAATTGTCACTAGGATGATTTAGGGTTAGGGTTAGGGTTAGGGTTAGGGTTAGGGTTTGGCTTAGGGTTAGGGTTAGGATAGGGTTAGGGTTAGCTTTTTACTTTTTGCATGCCTATTATTCCTTATATTATTGAATAACATCCTCGATAAAATTGTCACTAGGATGGGTTAGGGTTAGGGTTAGGGTTAGGGTTAGGGTTAGGGTTTGGCTTAGGGTTAATGTTAGGATAGGGTTAGGCTTATCTTTCTACTTTTTGCATGCCTAGTATTGCTTGTATTATTGAATAACATCCTTGCTAAAATTGTCACTAGGATGGGTTAAGGTTAGGGTTAGGGTTTGGCTTAGGGTTAGGGTTAGGGTTAGGGTTAGGGTTAGCTTTTTACTTTTTGCATGCCTACTATTTCTTATATTATTGAATAACATCCTTGATAAAATTGTCACTAGGATGGGTTACGGTTAGGGTTAGGGTTTGGCATAGGGTTTGGCTTAGGGTTAGGGTTAGGGTAAGCTTTTTAGTTTTTGCATGCCTACTATTCCTTATATTATTGAATAACATCCTTGATAAATTTGTCACATGGATGGGTTAGGGTTAGGGTTAGGGTTTGGCTTAGGGTTAGGGTTAGGGTTAGGGTTAGGGTTAGCTTTTTACTTTTGGCATGCCTACTATTCCTTATATTATTGAACAACATCCTCGATAAAATTGTCACTAGGATGGGTTAGGGTTAGGGTTAGGGTTAGGGTTAGGGTTTGGCTTAGGGTTAGGGTTAGGATAGGTTTAGGCTGAGGTTTGTACTTTTTGCATGCCTAGTATTCCTTATATTATTGTAATAACATCCTTGATAAAATTGTCACTAGGATGGGTTAGGGTTAGGGTTAGGGTTTGGCTTAGGGTTGGGGTTAGGGTTAGGGGTAGGGTTAGCTTTTTACTTTTTGCATGCCTACTATTCCTTATATTATTGAATAACCTCGATAAAATTGTCACTAGGACGGGTTAGGGATAGGGTTAGGGTTAGGGTTAGGGTTAGGGTTAGGGTTAGCTTTTTTCTTTTTGCATGCCTAGTATTCCTTATATTATTGAAAAAACTTCCTCGATAAAATTGTCACTAGGATGGGTTAGGGTTAGGTTTAGGGTTAGGGTTAGGGTTAGGGTTTGGCTTAGGGTTAGGGTTAGGGTTAGTGTTACGGTTAGCTTTTTACTTTTTGCATGCCTACTATTCCTTATATTATTGAATAACATCCTCGATAAAATTGTCACTAGGATGGGTTAGGGTTAGGGTCAGGGTTTGGCATAGGGTTTGGCTTAGGGTTAGGGTTAGGGTTAGCTTTTTAGTTTTTGCATGCCTACTATTCCTTATATTATTGAATAACATCCTTGATAAATTTGTCACATGGATGGGTTAGGGTTAGGGTTAGGGTTTGGCTTAGGGTTAGGGTTAGGGGTAGTGTTAGGGTTAGCTTTTTACTTTTTGCATGCCTACTATTCCTTATATTATTGAATAACATCTTCGATAAAATTGTCACTAGGATGGGTTAGGGTTAGGGTTAGGGTTAGGGTTAGGGTTAGGGTTAGCTTTTTTCTTTTTGCATGCCTACTCTTCCTTATATTATTGAATAACATCCTCTATAAAATTGTCACTAGGATGGGTTAGGGTTAGGGTTAGGGTTAGGGTAAGGGTTAGCTTTTTTCTTTTTGCATGCCTAGTATTCCTTATATTATTGAAAAAACTTCCTCGATAAAATTGTCACTAGGATGGGTTAGGGTTAGGTTTAGGGTTAGGGTTAGGGTTAGGGTTTGGCTTAGGGTTAGGGTTAGGGTTAGGGTTAGGGTTAGCTTTTTACTTTTTGCATGCCTACTATTCCTTATATTATTGAATAACATCCTCGATAAAATTGTCACTAGGATGGGTTAGGGTGAGGGTCAGGGTTTGGCATAGGGTTTGGCTTAGGGTTAGGGTTAGGGTTAACTTTTTAGTTTTTGCATGCCTACTATTCCTTATATTATTGAATAACATCCTTGATAAATTTGTCACATGGATGGGTTAGGGTTAGGGTTAGGGTTTGGCTTAGGGTTAGGGTTAGGGTTAGTGTTAGGGTTAGCTTTTTACTTTTTGCATGCCTACTATTCCTTATATTATTGAACAACATCTTCGATAAAATTGTCACTAGGATGGGTTAGGGTTAGGGTTAGGGTTAGGGTTTGGCTTAGGGTTAGGGTTAGGATAGGGTTAGGCTTAGCTTTTTACTTTTTGCATGCCTACTATTCCTTATATTATTGAATAACATCCTCGATAAAATTGTCACTAGGATGGGTTAGGGTTAGAGTAAGGGTTAGGGTTAGCTTTTTTCTTTTTGCATGCCTACTCTTCCTTATATTATTGAATAACATCCTCGATAAAATTGTCACTAGGATGGGTCGGGTTAGGGTTAGGGTAAGGGTTAGGGTTTGGCTTAGGGTTAGGGTTAGGGTTAGGGTTAGGGTTAGCTTTTTACTTTTTGCATGCCTACTATTCCTTATATTATTGAATAACATCCTTGATAAAATTGTCACTAGGATAGGTGAGGGTTAGGGTTAGGGTTAGGATTTGGCTTAGGGTTAGGGTTAGGGGTAGTTTTTTTTTTTTGCATGCCTACTATTTCTTATATTATTGAATAACATCCTTGATAAAATTGTCACTAGGATGGGTTAGGGTTAGGATTAGGGTTTTGCTTAGGGTTAGGGTTAGGGTTAGAGTTAACTTTTTTCTTTTTGCATGCCTACTCTTCCTTATATTATTGAATAACATCCTTGATAAAATTGTCACTAGGATGGGTTAGGGTTAGGGTTAGGGTTAGAGTTTGGCTTAGGGTTAGGGTTAGGGTTAGCTTTTTTCTTTTTGCATGCCTACTCTTCCTTATATTATTGAATAACATCCTCGATAAAATTGTCACTAGGATATGTTAGGGTTAGGGTTAGGGTTAGGGTTTGGCTTAGCGTTAGGGTTAGCTTTTTACTTTTTGGCATGCCTACTCTTCCTTATATTATTGAATAACATTCTCGATAAAATTGTCACTAGGATAGGTTAGGGTTAGGGTTAGGGTTAGCTTTTTGTTTTTGCATGCCTACTATTCCTTATATTATTGAATAACATCCTCGATAAAATTGTCACTAGGATGGGTGAAGGTTAGCGTTAGGGTTAGGATTAGGGTTAGGTTTAGGGTTAGCTTTTTTCTTTTTGCATGCATACTCTTCCTTATATTATTGAATAACATCCTCGATAAAATTATCACTAGGATTGGTCAGGGTTAGGGTTAGGGTTAGGGTAAGGGGTAGGGTTTGGCTTAGGGTTGGGGTTAGGGTTAGGGTAAGGGTTAGCTTTTTTACTTTTTGCATGCCTACTATTCCTTATATTATTGAATAACATCCTTGATAAAATTGTCACTAGGATTGGTTAGGGTTAGGGTTAGGGTTAGGGTTAGGGTTAGGGTTTTGCTTAGGGTTTGGCTTAGGGTTAGGGTTAGGGTTAGCTTTTTACTTTTTGCATGCCTACTATTCCTTATATTATTGAATAACATCCTCGATAAAATTGTCACTAGGATGGGTTAGGGTTAGGGTTAGGGTTAGGGTTAGGGTTAGCTTTTTTCTTTTTGCATGCCTACTCTTCCTGATATTATTGAATAACATCCTCGATAAAATTGTCACTAGGATAGGTTAGGGTTAGGGTTAGGGTTAGGGTTAGGGTCAGCTTTTTTCTTTTTGCATGCCTACTATTCCTTATATTATTGAATAACATCCTCGATGAAATTGTCACTAGGATAGGTTAGGGTTAGGGTTAGGGTTAGGGTTAGGGTTAGGGTTAGGGTTTGGCTTCTGGTTAGGGTTAGTGTTAGGCTTAGGGTTAGCTTTTTACTTTTTGCATGCCTACTATTCCTTGTATTATTGAATAACATCCTCGATAAAATTGTAACTAGTATGGGTTAGGGTTAGGGTTAGGGTTAGTCTGGCAGGGTTAGGGTGTGGCTTAGGGTTAGGGTTAGGGTTAGGGTTAGCTTTTTACTTTTTGCATGCCTACTATTCCTTATATTATTGAATAACATCCTTGATAAAATTGTCACTAGGATGGGTTAGGGTTAGGGTTAAGGTTTGGCATAGGGTTTGGCTTAGGGTTAGGGTTAGGGTTAGCTTTTTACTTTTTGCATGCCTACTATTCCTTATATTATTGAATAACATCCTTGATAAATTTTTCACATGGATGGGTTAGGGTTAGGGTTAGGGTTTGGCTTAGGGTTAGGGTTAGGGTTAGGGTTATGGTTAGCTTTTTACTTTTTGCATGCCTACTAATCCTTATATTATTGAAT
Source organism: Euprymna scolopes (assembly GCF_053919585.1). Taxonomy (NCBI): domain Eukaryota; kingdom Metazoa; phylum Mollusca; class Cephalopoda; order Sepiida; family Sepiolidae; genus Euprymna; species Euprymna scolopes. The sequence goes on from NW_027633336.1 coordinate 78,067, forward strand.
AAAATCCTCGATAAAATTGTCACTAGGATGGGTTAGGCTTAGGGTTAGGGTTAGGGTTAGGGTTTGGCTTAGGGTTAGGGTTAGGATAGGGTTAGGCTTAGCTGTTTACTTTTTGCATGCCTAGTATTCCTTATATTATTGAATAACATCCTTGATAAAATTGGTACTAGGATGGGTTAGGGTAAGGGTTAGGGTTTGGCTTAGGGTTAGGGTTAGGGTTAGGGTTAGGGTTAGCTTTTTACTTTTTGCATGCCTACTATTCCTTATATTATTGAATAACCTCGATAAAATTGTCACTAGGATGGGTTAGGGTTAGGGTTAGGGTTAGGGTTAGCTTTTTTCTTTTTGCATGCCTACTCTTCCTTATATTATTGAATAACATCCTCGATAAAATTGTCACTAGGTTGGGTTAGGGTTAGGGTTAGGGTTAGGGTTAGGGTTTCGCTTATGGTTAGGGTTAGCTTTTTTCTTTTTGCATGCCTACTATGTCTTATATTGTTGAATAACATCCTCGATAAAATTGTCATTAGGATGGGTTAGGGTTGGGTTAGGGTTAGGGTTAGGGTTAGGGTTTGGCTTGGGGTTAGGGTTAGCTTTTTTCTTTTTGCATGCCTACTATTCCTTATATTATTGAATAACATCCTCGATAAAATTGTCACTAGGATGGGTTAGGGTTAGGGTTAGGGTTAGGGTTAGGGTAAGGGTTTGGCTTAGGGTTAGGGTTAAGGTTAGGGTTAGGGTTAGCTTTTTACTTTTTGCATGCCTACTATTCCTTATATTATTGAATAACATCCTTGATTAAATTGTCACTAGGATAGGTGAGGGTTAGGGTTATGGTTAGGATTTGGCTTAGGGTTAGGCTTAGGGGTAGTTTTTTTTTTTTGCATGCTTACTATTTCTTATATTATTAAATAACATCCTTGATAAAATTGTCACTAGGATGGGTTAGGGTTAGGATTAGGGTTTTGCTTAGGGTTAGGGTTAGGGTTAGGGTTTGGGTTAACTTTTTTCTTTTTGCATGCCTATTCTTCCTTATATTATTGAATAACATCCTCGATAAAATTGTAACTAGGATGGGTTAGGGTTAGGTTTAGGGTTAGGGTTAGGCTTTGGCTTAGCGTTAGGGTTAGCTTTTTACTTTTTGCATGCCTACTCTTCCTTATATTATTGAATAACATCCTCGATAAAATTGTCACTAGGATAGGTTAGGGTTAGGGTTAGGGTTAGGGTTAGGGTTAGGGTTAGCTTGTTATTTTTGCATGCCTACTATTCCTTATATTATTGAATAACATCCTCGATAAAATTGTCACTAGGATGGGTGAGGGTTAGCGTTAGGGTTAGGGTTAGGGTTAGGTTTAGGGTTAGCTTTTTTCTTTTTGCATGCATACTCTTCCTTATATTATTGAATAACATCCTCGATAAAATTGTCACTAGGATTGGTTAGGGTTAGGGTTAGGGTTAGGGTAAGGGTTAGGGTTTGGCTTAGGGTTGGGGTTAGGGTTAGGGTAAGGGTTTGGCTTAGGGTTAGGGTTAGTGTTAGGGTTAGGGTTAGGGTTAGCTTTTTTCTTTTTGCATGCCTACTCTTCCTGATATTATTGAATAACATCCTCGATAAAATTGTCACTAGGATGGGTTAGGGTTAGGGTTAGGGTTAGGGTTAGGGTCAGCTTTTTTCTTTTTGCATGCCTACTATTCCTTATATTATTGAATAACATCCTCGATAAAATTGTCACTAGGATAGGTTAGGGTTAGGTTTAGGGTTAGGGTTAAGGTTAGGGTTTGGCTTCTGGTTAGGGTTAGTGTTAGGCTTAGGGTTAGCTTTTTACTTTTTGCATGCCTACTATTCCTTATATTATTGAATAACATCCTCGATAAAATTGTAACTAGTATGGGTAAGGGTTAGGGTTAGGGTTAGTGTGGCAGGGTTAGGGTGTGGCTTAGGGTTAGGGTTAGGGTTAGGGTTAGGGTTAGCTTTTTACTTTTTGCATGCCTACTATTCCTTATATTATTGAATAACATCCTTGATAAAATTGTCACTAGGATGGGTTAGGGTTAGGGTTAGGGTTTGGCATAGGGTTTGGCTAAGGGTTAGGGTTAGGGTTAGCTTTTTACTTTTTGCATGCCTACTATTCCTTATATTATTGAATAACATCCTTGATAAATTTGTCACATGGATGGGTTAGGGTTAGGGTTAGGGTTTAGCTTAGGGTTAGGGTTAGGGTTATTGTTAGCTTTTTACTTTTTGCATGCCTACTATTCCTTATATTATTGAATAACATCCTCGATAAAATTGTCACTAGGATGGGTTAGGGTTAGGGTTAGGGTTAGGGTTTGGCTTAGGGGTAGGGTTAGGATAGGGTTGGGCTTAGCTTTTTAATTTTTGCATGCCTACTATTCCTTATATTATTGAATAACCTCGATAAAATTGTCACTAGGATGGGTTAGGGTTAGGGTTAGGGTTAGGGTTAGCTTTTTTCTTTTTGCATGCCTACTCTTCCTTATATTATTGAATAACATCCTCGATAAAATTGTAACTAGGATGGGTTAGGGTTAGGGTTAGGGTTAGGGTTAGGGTTTGGCTTATGGTTAGGGTTAGCTTTTTTCTTTTTGCCTGCCTACTATGTCTTATATTGTTGAATAACATCCTCGATAATATTGTCATTAGGATAGGTTAGGGATAGGGTTAGGGTTAGGGTTAGGGTTTGGCTTAGGGTTAGGGTTAGCTTTTTTCTTTTTGCATGCCTACTATTCCTTATATTATTGAATAACATCCTCGATAAAATTGTCACTAGGATGGGTTAGGGTTAGGGTTAGGGTTAGGGTTAGGGTTTTGCTTAGGGTTAGGGTTAGGGTTAGGGTAAGAGGTAGGGTTAGCTTTTTACTTTTTTCATGCTTACTATTCCTTATATTATTGAATAACATCCTCGATAAAATTGTCACTAGGATGGGTTAGGGTTAGGTTTAGGGGTAGGGTTAGGGTTAGGGTTTTGCTTAGGGTTAGGGTTAGGGTTAGGGTTAGGGGTAGGGTTAGCTTTTTACTTTTTTCATGCCTACTATTCCCTATATTATTGAATAACATCCTCGATAAAATTGTCACTAGGATGGGTTCGGTTAGGGTTAGGGTTAGGGTTGTGCTTAGGGTTAGGGTTAGGGTTAGGGTTAGGGTTAGCTTTTTACTTTTTGCATGCCTACTATTCCTTATATTATTGAATAACATCCTCGATAAAATTGTCACTAGGATGGGTGAGGGTTAAGGTTAGGGTTAGGGTTAGGGTTTGGCTTTGGGTTACGGTTAGCTTTTTTCTTTTTTCATGCCTACCATTCCTTATATTATTGAATATCATCCTCGATAAAATTGTCACTAGGATGGGTTAGGGTTAGGGTTAGGGTTAGGGTTTGGCTTAGGGTTAGGGTTAGGGTTAGGGTTAGTTTTAACTTTTTGCATTCCTACTATTCCTTATATTATTGAATAACATCCTCGATAAAATTGTCACTAGGATGGGTTAGGGTTAGGGTTAGAGTTAGGGTTAGGGTTTGGCTTAGGGTTAGGGTTAGCTTTTTGTCTTTTTGCATGCCTACTATTCCTTATATTATTGAATAACATTCTCGATAAAATTGTTACTAGGATGGGTTACGGTTAGGGTTCGGGTTAGGGTTCGGGTTAGGGTTTGGCTTAGGGTTAGGGTTAGGGTTGGGGTTAGCTTTTTACTTTTTGCATGCCTACTAATCCTTATATTATTGAATAACATCCTTGATAAAATTGTCACTAGGATGGGTTAGGGTAAGGGTTAGGGTTAGGGTAAGGGTTAGGGTTTGGCTTAGGGTTAGGGTTAGGGTTAGGGTTTGGGTTAGCTTTTTACTTTTTGCATGCCTACTATTCCTTATATTATTGAATAACATCCTCGATAAAATTGTCACTAGGATGGGTTAGGGTTAGGGTTAGGGTTAGGGTTAGGGTTTTGCTTAGGGTTAGGGTAAGCTTTTTTCTTTTTGCATGCCTACTATTCCTTATATTATTAAAACCCATCCTCGATAAAATTGTCACTAGGATGGGTTAGGGTTAGGTTTAGGGTTAGGGTTAGGGTTAGGGTTAGGGTTAGGGTTTGGCTTAGGGTTAGGGTTAGGGTTAGGGTTAGGGTTAGCTTTTTACTTTTTGGATGCCTACTATTCCTTATATTATTGTATAACATCCTCCATAAAATTGTCACTAGGATGGGTTAGGGTTAGGGTTAGGGGTAGGGTTAAGGTTAGGGTTTGCTTAGGTTTAGGGTTAGCTTTTTTCTTTTTGCATGCCTACTATTCCTTATTTTATGGACTAACATTCTCGATAAAATTGTCACTAGGCTGGGTTAGGGTTAGGGTTAGGGTTAGGGCTGGGTTAGGGTTAGGGTTTGGCTTAGGGTTAGGATTAGGGTTAGGGTTAGCTTTTTACTTTTTGCATGCCTACTATTCCTTATAATGTTGAATAACATCCTCGATAAAATTGTCACTAGGATGGGGTAGGGTTAGGGTCAGGGTTAGTGTTTGGCTTAGGGTTAGGGTTAGCTTTTTTCTTTTTGCATGCCTACTATTCCTTATATTATTGAATAATATCCTTGATAAAATTGTCACTAGGATGGGTTAGGGTTAGGGTTAGGGTTAGGGTTAGGGTTTGGCTTAGGGTTAGGGTTAGCTTTTTTCTGTTTGAATGCCTACTATTCCTTATATTATTCAAACACATCCTCGATAAAATTGTCACTAGGATGGGTTAGGGTTAGGGTTAGGGTTAGGGTAAGGGTTAGGGTTTGGCTTAGGGTAAGGGTTAGGGTTAGGGTTATGGTTAGGGTTAGCTTTTTTCTTTTTGCATGCCTACTATTCCTTATATTATTGAATAACATCCTTGAAAAATTGTCACTAGGGTGGGTTAGGGTTAAGGTTAGGGTTAGGGTTAGGGTTAGGGTTTGGCTTAGGGTTAGGGTTTGCTTTTTTCTTTTTGCATGCCTACTATACCTTATATTATTGAATAACATCCTCGATAAAATTGTCACTTGGATGGGTTAGGGTTAGGGTTAGGGTTAGGCTTAGGGTTAGGGTTTGGCTTAGGGTAAGGGTTAGGGTTAGGGTTAGGGTTAGCTTTTTACTTTTTTCATGCCTACTATAACTTTTATTATTGAATAACATCCGCGATAAAATTGTCACTAGGATGGGTTAGGGTTAGGGTTAGGGTTAGGGTTAGGGTTTGGCTTAGGGTTAGGGTTAGCTTTTTTCTTTTTGCATGCCTACTATTCCGTATATTATTGAATAACATCCTAGATAAAATTGTCACTAGGATGGGTGAGGGTTAGGGTTAGGGTTTGGCTTAGGGTTAGTGTTAGGGTTGGGGTTAGGGTTAGCTTTTTTCTTTTTGCATGCCTACTATTCCTTATATTATTGAATAACATCCTCGATAAAATTGTCACTAGGATGGGTTAGGGTTAGGGGTAGGGTTAGGGTTAGGGTGAGGGTTAGGGTTTGGCTTAGGGTGAGGGTTAGGGTTAGCTTTTTTCTTTTTTCATGCCTACTATTCCTTATATTATTGAATAACATCCTCGATAAAATTGTCACTAGGATAGGTTAGGGTTAGGGTTAGGGTTAGGGTTAGGGTTTGGCTTAGGGTTAGGGTTAGGGTTAGCTTTTTACTTTTTGCATGCCTACTCTTCCTTATATTATTGAATAACATCCTTGATAAAATTGTCACTAGGATGGGTGAGGAGTAGGGTTAGGGTTTGGCTTAGGGTTAGGGTTTGCTTTTTTCTTTTTGCATGCCTAATTTTCCTTATATTATTGAATAACATCCTCGATAAAATTTTAACTAGGATGGGTTAGGGTTAGGGTTAGGGTTAGGGTTAGGGTTAGGGTTTGGCTTAGAGTTAGAGTTAGGGTAAGCTTTTTTCTTTTTGCATGCCTACTCTTCCTTATATTATTGAATAACATCCTCGATAAAATTGTCACTAGGATGGGTTAGGGTTAGGGTTAGTGTTAGGGTTTGGCTTAGGGTTAGGGTTAGCTTTTTTCTTTTTGCATGCCTACTATTCCTTATATTACTGAATAACACCCTTGATAAAATTGTCACTAGGATGGGTTAGGTTTAGGGTTGGGTTAGGGTTAGGGTTAGGGTTAGGGTTAGGGTTTGGCTTAGGGTTAGGGTTAGCTTTTTTCTTTTTGCATGCCTACTATTCCTTATATTATTGAATAACATCCTCGATAAAATTGTCATTAGGATGGGTTAGGGTTAGGGTTAGGGTTAGGGTTATGGTTAGCTTTTTGCTTTTTGCATGCCTACTATTCCTTATATTATTGAATAACATCCTTGATAAAATTGTCACTAGGATGGGTTAGGGTTAGGGTTAGGGTTAGGGTTAGGGTTAGGGTTTGGCTTAGGGTCAGGGTTAGGGTTAGGGTTAGGGTTAGGGTTAGCTTTTTACATTTTTCACGCCTACTATTCCTAATATTATTGAATAACATCCTCGATAAAATTGTCACTAGGATGGGTTAGGGTTAGGGTTAGTGTTAGTGTTAGGGTTAGGGTTTGGGTTAGGTTTAGGGTTAGCTTTTTTCTTTTTGCATGCCTACTCTTCCTTATATTATTGAATAACATCCTCGATAAAATTGTCACTAGGATGGGTTAGGGTTAGGATTAGGTTTAGGGTTAGGGTTTGGCTTAGGGTTAGGGTTAGGGTTAGGGTTAGGGTTAGCTTTTTTCTTTTTGCATGCCTACTATTCCTTACATTATTAAATAAAATCCTCGATAAAATTGTCACTAGGATGGGTTAGGGTTAGGGTTAGGGTTTGGCTTAGGGTTAGGGTTAGGGTGAGGGTTAAGGTTAGCTTTTTACTTTTTGCATGCCTACTAATCCTTATATTATTGAATAACATCCTCGATAAAATTGTCACTAGGATGAGTAAGGGTACGGGTTAGGGTTAGGGTTGTGCTTAGGGTTAGGGTTAGGGTTAGGGTTAGGGTTAGTTTTTTACTTTTTGCATTCCTACTTTTCCTTATATTATTGAATAACATCCTCGATAAAATTGTCACTAGGATGCGTGAGGGTTAGGGTTAGGGTTAGGGTTAGGGTTTGGCTTAGGTTTACGGTTAGCTTTTTTCTTTTTTCATGCCTACTATTCCTTATATTATTGAATAACATCCTCGATAAAATTGTCACTAGGATGGGTTAGGGTTAGGGTTAGGGTTAGGGTTAGGGTTAGGGTTTGGCTTAGGGTTAGGGTTAGGGTTAGGGTTAGGGTTAGCTTTTTACTTTTTGCATGCCTACTATTCCTTATATTATTGAATAACATCCTCGATAAAATTGTCACTAGGATGGGTTAGGGTTAGGGTTAGGGTTAGGTTTAGGGTTAGGGTTTGGCTTAGGGTTAGGGTTAGCTTTTTTCTTTTTGCATGCCTACTATTCCTTATATTATTAAAACCCATCCTCGATAAAATTGTAACTAGGATGGGTTAGGGTTAGGTTTAGGGTTAGGGTTAGGGTTAGGGTTAGGGTTAGGGTTTGGCTTAGGGTTAGGGTTAGGGTTAGGGTTAGCTTTTTACTTTTTGGATGCCTACTATTCCTTATATTATTGTATAACATCCTCCATAAAATTGTCACTAGGATTGGTTAGGGTTAGGGTTAGGGGTAGGGTTAAGGTTAGGGTTTGGCTTAGGTTTAGGGTTAGCTTTTTTCTTTTTGCATGCCTACTATTCCTTATTTTATGGACTAACATTCTCGATAAAATTGTAACTAGGATGGGTTAGGGTTAGGGCTGGGTTAGGGTTAGGGTTTGGCTTAGGGTTAGGATTAGGGTTAGGGTTAGCTTTTTACTTTTTGCATGCCTACTATTCCTTATAATGTTGAATAACATCCTCGATAAAATTGTCACTAGGATGGGGTAGGGTTAGGGTCAGGGTTATGGTTTGGCTTAGGGTCAGGGTTAGGGTTAGGGTTAGGGTTAGGGTTAGCTTTTTACTTTTTTCACGCCTACTATTCCTAATATTATTGAATAACATCCTCGATAAAATTGTCACTAGGATGGGTTAGGGTTAGGGTTAGTGTTAGTGTTAGGGTTAGGGTTTGGGTTAGGTTTAGGGTTAGCTTTTTTCTTTTTGCATGCCTACTCTTCCTTATATTATTGAATAACATCCTCGATAAAATTGTCACTAGGATGGGTTAGGGTTAGGGTTAGTGTTAGGGTTAGAGTTTGGCTTAGGGTTAGGGTTAGGGTGAGGGTTAAGGTTAGCTTTTTACTTTTTGCATGCCTACTAATCCTTATATTATTGAATAACATCCTCGATAAAATTGTCACTAGGATGAGTAAGGGTACGGGTTAGGGTTAGGGTTGTGCTTAGGGTTAGGGTTAGGGTTAGGGTTAGGGTTAGGGTTAGTTTTTTACTTTTTGCATTCCTACTTTTCCTTATATTATTGAATAACATCCTCGATAAAATTGTCACTAGGATGCGTGAGGGTTAGGGTTAGGGTTAGGGTTAGGGTTTGGCTTAGGTTTACGGTTAGCTTTTTTCTTTTTTCATGCCTACTATTCCTTATATTATTGAATAACATCCTCGATAAAATTGTCACTAGGATGGGTTAGGGTTAGGGTTAGGGTTAGGGTTAGGGTTAGGGTTAGCTTTTTACTTTTTGCATGCCTACTATTCCTTATATTATTGAATAACATCCTCGATAAAATTGTCACTAGGATGGGTTAGGGTTAGGGTTAGGGTAAGGGTTAGGGTTAGGGTTTGGCTTAGGGTTAGGGTTAGCTTTTTTCTTTTTGCATGCCTACTATTCCTTATATTATTAAAACCCATCCTCGATAAAATTGTCACTAGGATGGGTTAGGGTTAGGTTTAGGGTTAGGGTTAGGGTTAGGGTTAGGGTTAGGGTTAGGGTTTGGCTTAGGGTTAGGGTTAGGGTTAGGGTTAGGGTTAGCTTTTTACTTTTTGGATGCCTACTATTCCTTATATTATTGTATAACATCCTACATAAAATTGTCACAAGGATGGGTTAGGGTTAGGGTTAGGGGTAGGGTTAAGGTTAGGGTTTGGCTTAGGTTTAGGGTTAGCTTTTTTCTTTTTGCATGCCTACTATTCCTTATTTTATGGACTAACATTCTCGATAAAATTGTCACTAGGATGGGTTAGGTTTAGGGTTAGGGTTAGGGCTGGGTTAGGGTTAGGGTTTGGCTTAGGGTTAGGATTAGGGTTAGGGTTAGCTTTTTACTTTTTGCATGCCTACTATTCCTTATAATGTTGAATAACATCCTCGATAAAATTGTCACTAGGATGGGGTAGGGTTAGGGTCAGGGTTAGGGTTTGGCTTAGGGTTAGGGTTAGCTTTTTTCTTTTTGCATGCCTACTATTTCTTATATTATTGAATAATATCCTTGATAAAATTGTCACTAGGATGGGTTAGGGTTAGGGTTACGGTTAGGGTTAGGGATTGGCTTAGGGTTAGGGTTAGCTTTTTTCTGTTTGAATGCCTACTATTCCTTATATTATTCAAACACATCCTCGATAAAATTGTCACTAGGATGGGTTAGGGTTAGGGTTAGGGTTAGGGTAAGGGTTAGGGTTTGGCTTAGGGTTAGGGTTAGGGTTAGGGTTATGGTTAGGGTTAGCTTTTTTCTTTTTGCATGCCTACTATTCCTTATATTATTGAATAACATCCTTGATAAAATTGTCACTAGGGTGGGTTAGGGTTAAGGTTAGGGTTAGGGTTAGGGTTAGGGTTTGCTTTTTTCTTTTTGCATGCCTACTATACCTTATATTATTGAATAACATCCTCGATAAAATTGTCACTTGGATGGGTTAGGGTTAGGGTTAGGGTTAGGGTTAGGGTTAGGCTTAGGGTTAGGGTTTGGCTTAGGGTAAGGGTTAGGGTTAGGGTTAGGGTTAGCTTTTTACTTTTTTCATGCCTACTATAACTTTTATTATTGAATAACATCCGCGATAAAATTGTCACTAGGATGGGTTAGGGTTAGGGTTAGGGTTAGGGTTAGGGTTTGGCTTAGGGTTAGGGTTAGCTTTTTTCTTTTTGCATGCCTACTATTCCGTATATTATTGAATAACATCCTAGATAAAATTGTAACTAGGATGGGTGAGGGTTAGGGTTAGGGTTTGGCTTAGGGTTAGGGTTTGGGTTGGGGTTAGGGTTTGCTTTTTTCTTTTTGCATGCCTACTATTCCTTATATTATTGAATAACATCCTCGATAAAATTGTCACTAGGATGGGTTAGGGTTAGGGGTAGGGTTAGGGTTAGGGTTTGGCTTAGGGTTTGGGTTAGGGTTAGCTTTTTACTTTTTGCATGCCTACTCTTCCTTATATTATTGAATAACATCCTTGATAAAATTGTCACTAGGATGGGTGAGGAGTAGGGTTAGGGTTTGGCTTAGGGTTAGGGTTTGCTTTTTTCTTTTTGCATGCCTAATTTTCCTTATATTATTGAATAACATCCTCGATAAAATTTTAACTAGGATGGGTTAGGGTTTGGCTTAGGGTTAGGGTTAGGGTTAGCTTTTTTCTTTTTGCATGCCTACTATTCCTTATATTACTGAATAACACCCTTGATAAAATTGTCACTAGGATGGGTTAGGTTTAGGGTTGGGTTAGGGTTAGGGTTAGGGTTAGGGTTAGGGTTTGGCTTAGGGTTAGGGTTAGCTTTTTTCTTTTTGCATGCCTACTATTCCTTATATTATTGAATAACATCCTTGATAAAATTGTCATTAGGATGGGTTAGGGTTAGGGTTAGGGTTAGGGTTATGGTTAGCTTTTTGCTTTTTGCATGCCTACTATTCCTTATATTATTGAATAACATCCTTGATAAAATTGTCACTAGGATGGGTTAGGGTTAGGGTTAGGGTTAGGGTTAGGGTTTGGCTTAGGGTCAGGGTTAGGGTTAGGGTTAGGGTTAGGGTTAGCTTTTTACTTTTTTCACGCCTACTATTCCTAATATTATTGAATAACATCCTCGATAAAATTGTCACTAGGATGGGTTAGGGTTAGGGTTAGTGTTAGTGTTAGGGTTAGGGTTTGGGTTAGGTTTAGGGTTATGTTTTTTCTTTTTGCATGCCTACTCTTCCTTATATTATTTAATAACATCCTCAATAAAATTGTCACTAGGATGGGTTAGGGTTAGGATTAGGTTTAGGGTTAGGGTTTGGCTTAGGGTTAGGGTTAGGGTTAGGGTTAGCTTTTTTCTTTTTGCATGCCTACTATTCCTTACATTATTAAATAAAATACTCGATAAAATTGTCACTAGGATGGGTTAGGGTTAGGGTTAGGGTTAGGGTTTGGCTTAGGGTTAGGGTTAGGGTGAGGGTAAAGGTTAGCTTTTTACTTTTTGCATGCCTACTAATCCTTATATTATTGAACAACATCCTCGATAAAATTGTCACTAGGATGAGTAAGGGTACGGGTTAGGGTTAGGGTTGTGCTTAGGGTTAGGGTTAGGGTTAGGGTTAGGGTTAGGGTTAGTTTTTTACTTTTTGCATTCCTACCTTTCCTTATATTATTGAATAACATCCTCGATAAAATTGTCACTAGGATGCGTGAGGGTTAGGGTTAGGGTTAGGGTTAGGGTTTGGCTTAGGGTTAGGGTTAGGGATAGGGTTAGCTTTTTACTTTTTGCATGCCTACTATTCCTTATATTATTGAATAACATCCTCGATAAAATTGTCACTAGGATGGGTTAGGGTTAGGGTTAGGGTTAGGGTAAGGGTAAGGGTTAGGGTCAGGGTTTGGCTTAGGGTTAGGGTTAGGGTTAGGGTTAGGGCTTGGCTTAGGCTTAGGGTTAGGGTTAGGGTTAGGGTTGAGGTTAGGTTTTTATTTTTGCATGACTACTATTCCTTATATTATTGAATAACATCCTCGATAAAATTGTCACTAGGATGGGTTAGGGTAAGGGTTAGGGTTAGGTTTAGGGTTAGGGTTTGGCTTGGGGTTAGGGTTAGGGTTAGGGTTAGCTTTTTACTTTTTGCATGCCTACTATTCCTTATATTATTGAATAACATCCTCGATAAAATTGTCATTAGGATGGGTTAGGGTTAGGGTTAGGGTTAGGGTAAGGGTCAGGGTTAGGGTTAGGGTAAGGGTTAGGGTTAGGGTTTTGCTAAGGGTTAGGGTTAGCTTTGTTCTTTTTGCATGCCTACTATTCCTTATATTATAAAAACCCATCCGCGATAAAATTGTCACTAGGATGGGTTAGGGTTAGGTTTAGGGGTAGGGTTAGGGTTAGGGTTAGGGTTTGGCTAAGGGTTAGGGTTAGGGTTAGGGTTAGCTTTTTACTTTTTGCATGCCTACTATTCATTATATTATTGAATAACATCCTCGATAAAATTGTCACTAGGATGGGTTAGGGTTAGGGTTAGGGTTAGGGTTAGGGTTGTGCTTAGGGTTAGGGTTAGGGTTAGGGTTAGGATTAGGGTTAGGGTTAGTTTTTTACTTTTTGCATTCCTACTATTCCTTATATTGTTGAATAACATCCTCTATTAAATTGTCACTAGGATGGGCGAGGGTTAGGGTTAGGGTTAGGGTTAGGGTTAGGGTTTGGCTTAGGGTTACGGTTAGCTGTTTTCTTTTTTCATGCCTACTGTTCCTTATATTATTGAATAACATCCTCGATAAAATTGTCACTAGGATGGGTTAGGGTTAGGGTTAGGGTTAGGGTTAGGGTTGGGGTTTGGCTTAGGGTTAGGGTTAGGGTTAGGGTTAGGGTTAGCTTTTTACTTTTTGCATGCCTACTATTCCTTATATTATTGAATAACATCCCTGATAAAATTGTAACTAGGATGGGTTAGGGTTAGGGTTAGGGTTAGGGTTAGGGTTTGGCTTAGGGTTAGGGTTAGGGTTAGGGTAAGGGTTAGCTTTTTACTTTTTGCCTGCCTACTATTCCTCATATTATTGAATAATATCCTCGATAAAATTGTCACTAGGATGGGTTAGGGTTAGGGTTAGGGTTAGGGTTAGGGTTTAGCTTAGGGTTAGGGTTAGGGATAGGGTTAGCTTTTTACTTTTTGCATGCCTACTATTCCTTATATTATTGAATAACATCCTCGGTAAAATTGTCACTAGGATGGGTTATGGTTAGGGTTAGGGTTAGGGTTAGGGTTAGGGTTAGGGTTTGGCTTAGGGTTAGGTTTAGGGTTAGGGTTAGCTTTTTACTTTTTGCATGCCTACTATTCCTTATATTATTGAATATTCTCCTCGATAAAATTGTCACTAGGATGGGTTAGGGTTAGGGTTAGGGTTAGGGTAAGGGTCAGGGTTAGGGTTAGGGTTAGGGTTAGGGTTAGGGTTTGGCTAAGGGTTAGGGTTAGCTTTGTTCTTTTTGCATGCCTACTATTCCTTATATTATAAAAACCCATCCGCGATAAAATTGTCACTAGGATGGGTTAGGGTTAGGTTTAGGGGTAGGGTTAGGGTTAGGGTTAGGGTTTGGCTTAGGGTTAGGGTTAGGGTTAGGGTTAGCTTTTTACTTTTTGCATGCCTACTATTCATTATATTATTGAATAACATCCTCGATAAAATTGTCACTAGGATGGGTTAGGGTTAGGGTTAGGGTAAGGGTTAGGGTTGTGCTTAGGGTTAGGGTTAGGGTTAGGGTTAGGATTAGGGTTAGGGTTAGTTTTTTACTTTTTGCATTCCTACTATTCCTTATATTGTTGAATAACATCCTCGATAAAATTGTCACTAGGATGGGCGAGGGTCAGGGTTAGGTTTAGGGTTAGGGTTAGGGTTTGGCTTATGGTTACGGTTAGCTGTTTTCTTTTTTCATGCCTACTATTCCTTATATTATTGAATAACATCCTCGATAAAATTGTCACTAGGATGGGTTAGTGTTAGGGTTAGGGTTAGGGTTAGGGTTGGTGTTTGGCTTAGGGTTAGGGTTAGGGTTAGGGTTAGGGTTAGCTTTTTACTTTTTGCATGCCTACTATTCCTTATATTATTGAATAACATCCTCAATAAAATTGTAACTAGGATGGGTTAGGGTTAGGGTTAAGGTTAGGGTTAGGGTTAGGGTTTGGCTTAGGGTTAGGGTTAGGGTTAGGGTTAGGGTAAGGGTTAGCTTTTTACTTTTTGCATGCCTACTATTCCTTATATTATTGAATAACATCCTCGATAAAATTGTCACTAGGATGGGTTAGGGTTAGGGTTAGGGTAAGTGTTAGGGTTTGGCTTAGGGTTAGGGTTAGCTTGTTGTCTTTTTGCATGCCTACTATTCCTTATATTATTAAATAACATCCTCGATAAAATTGTTACTAGGATGGGTTAGGGTTAGTGTTAGGGTTAGGGTTAGGGTTAGGGTTTGGCTTAGGGTTAGGGTTAGGGTTAGCTTTTTACTTTTTGCATGCCTACTATTCCTTGTATTATTGAATAACATCCTCGATAAAATTGTCACTAGGATGGGTTAGGGTTAGGGTTAGGGTTAGGGTAAGGGTAAGGGTTAGGGTCAGGGTTTGGCTTAGGGTTAGGGTTAGGGTAAGGGTTAGGGTTAGCTTTTTACTTTTTGCATGCCTACTATTCCTTATATTATTGAATAACATCCTCGATAAAATTGTCGCTAGGATGGGTTAGGGTTAGGGTTAGGGTTTGACTTAGGGTTAGGGTTAGGGTTAGGGTTAGCTTTTAACTTTTTGCATGCCTACTATTCCTTATATTATTGAATAACATCCTCGATAAAATTGTCACTAGGATGGGTTAGGGTTAGGGTTAGGGTGAGGGTTAGGGTTTGGCTTAGGGTTAGGGTTAGCTTTTTGTCTTTTTGCATGCCTACTATACCTTATATTATTGAATAACATCCTCGATAAAATTGTTACTAGGATGGGTTAGGGTTAGGGTTAGGGTTAGGGTTAGGGTTAGGGTTTGGCTTAGGGTTAGGGTTAGGGTTAGGGTTAGCTTTTTACTTTTTGCATGCCTACTATTCCTTATATTATTGAATAACATCCTCGATAAAATTGTCACTAGGATGGGTTAGGGTTAGGGTTAGGGTAAGGGTTAGGGTTAGGGTTAGGGTTAGGGTTTGGCTTAGGGTTAGGGTTAGGGTTAGGGTTAGCTTCTTACTTTTTGCATGCCTACTATTCCTTATATTATTGAATAACATCCTCGATAAAATTGTAACTAGGATGGGTTAGGGTTAGGGTTAAGGTTAGGGTTAGGGTTAGGGTTTGGCTTAGGGTTAGGGTTAGGGTTAGGGATAGGGTAAGGGTTAGCTTTTTACTTTTTGCATGCCTACTATTCCTTACATTATTGAATAACATCCTCGATAAAATTGTCACTAGGATGGGTTAGGGTTAGGGTTAGGGTTAGTGTTAGGGTTTGGCTTAGGGTTAGGGTTAGCTTGTTGTCTTTTTGCATGCCTACTATTCCTTATATTATTAAATAACATCCTCGATAAAATTGTTACTAGGATGGGTTAGGGTTAGAGTTAGGGTTAGGGTTAGGGTTTGGCTTAGGGTTAGGGTTAGGGATAGGGTTAGCTTTTTACTTTTTGCATGCCTACTATTCCTTATATTATTGAATAACATCCTTGATAAAATTGTCACTAGGATGGGTTAGGGTTAGGGTTAGGGTTAGGGTAAGGGTAAGGGTTAGGGTCAGGGTTTGGCTTAGGGTTAGGGTTAGGGTTAGGGTTAGGGTTAGGGCTTGGCTTAGGCTTAGGGTTGGGGTTAGGGTTAGGGTTAGGGTTAGGTTTTTACTTTTTGCATGACTACTATTCCTTATATTATTGACTAACATTCTCAATAAAATTTTCACTAGGATGGGTTAGGGTAAGGGTTAGGGTTAGGTTTAGGGTTAGGGTTTGGCTTGGGGTTAGGGTTAGGGTTAGGGTTAGCTTTTTACTTTTTGCATGCCTACTATTCCTTATATTATTGAATAACATCCTCGATAAAATTGTCATTAGGATGGGTTAGGGTTAGGGTTAGGGTTAGAGTTAGGGTTAGGGTTGTGCTTAGGGTTAGGGTTAGGGTTAGGGTTAGGGTTAGTTTTTTACTTTTTGCATTCCTACTATTCCTTATATTATTGAATAACATCCTCGATAAAATTGTCACTAGGATGGGTTAGGGTTAGGGTTAGGGTTAGGGTTTGGCTTAGGGTTAGGGTTAGCTTTTTGTCTTTTTGCATGCCTACTATTCCTTATATTATTGAATAACATCCTCGATAAAATTGTTACTCAGATGGGTTAGTGTTAGGGTTAGGGTTCGGGTTAGGGTTAGGGTTAGGGTTTGGCTTAGGGTTGGGGTTAGGGTTAGGGATAGGGTAAGGGTTAGCTTTTTACTTTTTGCATGCCTACTATTCCTTATATTATTGAATAACATCCTCGATAAAATTGTCACTAGGATGGGTTAGGGTTAGGGTTAGGGTTAGGGTTAGTGTTAGGGTTTGGCTTAGGGTTAGGGTTAGCTTGTTGTCTTTTTGCATGCCTACTCTTCCTTATATTATTAAATAACATCCTCGATAAAATTGTTACTAGGATGGGTTAGGGTTAGGGTTAGGGTTAGGGTTAGGGTTAGGGTTTGGCTTAGGGTTAGGGTTAGGGATAGGGTTAGCTTTTTACTTTTTGCATGCCTACTATTCCTTATATTATTGAATAACATCCTTGATAAAATTGTCACTAGGATGGGTTAGGGTTAGGGTTAGGGTTAGGGTTAGGGTAAGGGTAAGGGTTAGGGTCAGGGTTTGGCTTAGGGTTAGGGTTAGGGTTAGGGTTAGGGTTAGGGCTTGGCTTAGGCTTAGGGTTAGGGTTAGGGTTAGGGTTAGGGTTAGGTTTTTACTTTTTGCATGACTACTATTCCTTATATTATTGACTAACATTCTCAATAAAATTTTCACTAGGATGGGTTAGGGTAAGGGTTAGGGTTAGGTTTAGGGTTAGGGTTTGGCTTAGGCTTAGGGTTAGGGTTAGGGTTAGGGTTACGGCTTGGCTTAGGCTTAGGGTTAGGGTTAGGGTTAGGGTTAGGGTTAGCTTTTTACTTTTTGCATGCCTACTATTCCTTATATTATTGAATAACATCCTCGATAAAATTGTCATTAGGATGGGTTAGGGTTAGGGTTAGGGTTAGAGTTAGGGTTAGGGTTGTGCTTAGGTTTAGGGTTAGGGTTAGGGTTAGGGTTAGTTTTTTACTTTTTGCATTCCTACTATTCCTTATATTATTGAATAACATCCTCGATAAAATTGTCACTAGGATGGGTTAGGGTTAGTGTTAGGGTTAGGGTTTGGCTTAGGGTTAGGCTTGGCTTTTTGGCTTTTTGCATGCCTACTATTCCTTATATTATTGAATAACATCCTCGATAAAATTGTTACTCGGATGGGTTAGTGTTAGGGTTAGGGTTCGGGTTAGGGTTAGGGTTAGGGTTTGGCTTAGGGTTAGGGTTAGTGTTAGGGTTAGGGTTGGGGTTAGCTTTTTACTTTTTGCATGCCTAATATTCCTTATATTATTGAATATTCTCCTCGATAGAATTGTCACTAGGATGGGTTAGGGTTAGGGTTAGGGTTAGGGTAACGGTTAGGGTTAGGGTTAGCTTTTTTCTTTTTGCATGCCTACTATTCCTTATATTATTGAATAACATCCTCCATAAAATTGTCACTAGGATGGGTTAGGGTTAGGATTAGGGTTTGGCTTATGGTTAGGGTTAGGGTTAGGGTTAGCTTTTTACTTTTTGCATGCCTACTATTCCTTATATTATTGAATAACATCCTCGATAAAATTGTCACTAGCATGGGTTAGGGTTAGGGTTAGGATTAGGGTTTGGCTTAGGGTTAGGGTTAGGGTTAGCTTTTTACTTTTTGCATGCCTACTATTCCTTATATTATTGAATAACATCCTCCATAAAATTGTCACTAGGATGGGTAAGGGTTAGGGTTAGGATTAGGGTTTGGCTTAGGGTTAGGGTTAGGGTTAGGGTTAGCTTTTTTCTTTTTGCATTCCTACTATTCCTTATATTATTGAATAACATCCTCCATAAAATTGTCACTAGGATGGGTTAGGGTTAGGGTTAGGATTAGGGTTTGGCTTAGGGTTAGGGTTAGGGTTAGGGTTAGCTTTTTACTTTTTGCATGCCTACTATTCCTTATATTATTGAATAACATCCCCCATAAAATTGTCACGAGGATGTGTTAGGGTTAGGGTTAGGATTAGGGTTTGGCTTAGGGTTAGGGTTAGGGTTAGGGTTAGCTTTTTACTTTTTGCATGCCTACTATTCCTTATATTATTGTATAACATCCTCCATAAAATTGTCACTAGGATGGGTTGGGGTTAGGGTTAGGATTAGGGTTTGGCTTAGGGTTAGGGTTAGGGTTAGGGTTAGCTTTTTACTTTTTGCATGCCTACTATTCCTTATATTATTGAATAACATCCTCGATAAAATTGTCACTAGGATGGGTTAGGGTACTGGGTTAGGGTTAGGGTTAGGGTTTGGCTTAGGGTTAGGGGAAGTTTTTTCTTTTTGCATGCCTACTATTCCTTATATTATTGAATAACATCCTTGATAAAATTGTCACTGGGCTGGGTTAGGGTTAGGGTTAGGGTTAGTGTTAGTGTTAGGGTTAGGGTTTTGCTTAGGGTTAGGGTTAGCTTTTTTCTGTTTGCATGCCTACTATTCCTTATATTATTCAAAATCATCCTCGATAAAATTGTCACTAGGATGGGTTAGGGTTAGGTTTAGGGTTAGGGTAAGGGTCAGGGTTAGGGTTAGGGTTAGGGTTAGGGTTAGGGTTTGGCTAAGGGTTAGGGTTAGCTTTGTTCTTTTTGCATGCCTACTATTCCTTATATTAATAAAAACCCATCCGCGATAAAATTGTCACTAGGATGGGTTAGGGTTAGGTTTAGGGTTCGGGTTAGGGTTAGCTTTTTTCTTTCTGCATGCCTACTATTCCTTATATTATTGACTAACATTCTCGATAAAATTGTCACTAGGATGGGTTAGGGTTAGGGTTAGGGTTAGGGTTAGGGTTAGGGTTTGGCTTAGGGTTAGGGTTAGGGTTAGGGTTAGCTTTTAACTTTTTGCATGCCTACTATTCCTTATATTATTGAATAACATCCTCGATAAAATTGTCACTAGGATGGGTTAGGGTTAGGGTTAGGGTGAGGGTTAGGGTTTGGCTTAGGGTTAGGGTTAGCTTTTTTTCTTTTTGCATGCCTACTATACCTTATATTATTGAATAACATCCTCGATAAAATTGTTACTAGGATGGGTTAGGGTTAGGGTTAGGGTAAGGGTTAGGGTTAGGGTTTGGCTTAGGGTTAGGGTTAGGGTTAGGGTTAGCTTTTTACTTTTTGCATGCCTACTATTCCTTATATTATTGAATAACATCCTCGATAAAATTGTCACTAGGATGGGTTAGGGTTAGGGTTAGGGTAAGGGTTAGGGTTAGGGTTAGGGTTAGGGTGTGGCTTAGGGTTAGGGTTAGGGTTAGGGTTAGCTTCTTACTTTTTGCATGCCTACTATTCCTTATATTATTGAATAACATCCTCGATAAAATTGTAACTAGGATGGGTTAGGGTTAGGGTTAAAGTTAGGGTTAGGGTTAGGGTTTGGCTTAGGGTTAGGGTTAGGGTTAGGGATAGGGTAAGGGTTAGCTTTTTACTTTTTGCATGCCTACTATTCCTTACATTATTGAATAACATCCTCGATAAAATTGTCACTAGGATGGGTTAGGGTTAGGGTTAGGGTTAGTGTTAGGGTTTGGCTTAGGGTTAGGGTTAGCTTGTTGTCTTTTTGCATGCCTACTATTCCTTATATTATTAAATAACATCCTCGATAAAATTGTTACTAGGATGGGTTAGGGTTAGGGTTAGGGTTAGGGTTAGGGTTTGGCTTAGGGTTAGGGTTAGGGATAGGGTTAGATTTTACTTTTTGCATGCCTACTATTCCTTATATTATTGAATAACATCCTTGATAAAATTGTCACTAGGATGGGTTAGGGTTAGGGTTAGGGTTAGGGTAAGGGTAAGGGTTAGGGTCAGGGTTTGGCTTAGGGTTAGGGTTAGGGTTAGGGTTAGGGTTAGGGCTTGGCTTAGGCTTAGGGTTGGGGTTAGGGTTAGGGTTAGGGTTAGGTTTTTACTTTTTGCATGACTACTATTCCTTATATTATTGACTAACATTCTCAATAAAATTTTCACTAGGATGGGTTAGGGTAAGGGTTAGGGTTAGGTTTAGGGTTAGGGTTTGGCTTGGGGTTAGGGTTAGGGTTAGGGTTAGCTTTTTACTTTTTGCATGCCTACTATTCCTTATATTATTGAATAACATCCTCGATAAAATTGTCATTAGGATGGGTTAGGGTTAGGGTTAGGGTTAGAGTTAGGGTTAGGGTTGTGCTTAGGGTTAGGGTTAGGGTTAGGGTTAGGGTTAGTTTTTTACTTTTTGCATTCCTACTATTCCTTATATTATTGAATAACATCCTCGATAAAATTGTCACTAGGATGGGTTAGGGTTAGGGTTAGGGTTAGGGTTTGGCTTAGGGTTAGGGTTAGCTTTTTGTCTTTTTGCATGCCTACTATTCCTTATATTATTGAATAACATCCTCGATAAAATTGTTACTCAGATGGGTTAGTGTTAGGGTTAGGGTTCGGGTTAGGGTTAGGGTTAGGGTTTGGCTTAGGGTTGGGGTTAGGGTTAGGGATAGGGTAAGGGTTAGCTTTTTACTTTTTGCATGCCTACTATTCCTTATATTATTGAATAACATCCTCGATAAAATTGTCACTAGGATGGGTTAGGGTTAGGGTTAGGGTTAGGGTTAGTGTTAGGGTTTGGCTTAGGGTTAGGGTTAGCTTGTTGTCTTTTTGCATGCCTACTATTCCTTATATTATTAAATAACATCCTCGATAAAATTGTTACTAGGATGGGTTAGGGTTAGGGTTAGGGTTAGGGTTAGGGTTAGGGTTTGGCTTAGGGTTAGGGTTAGGGATAGGGTTAGCTTTTTACTTTTTGCATGCCTACTATTCCTTATATTATTGAATAACATCCTTGATAAAATTGTCACTAGGATGGGTTAGGGTTAGGGTTAGGGTTAGGGTTAGGGTAAGGGTAAGGGTTAGGGTCAGGGTTTGGCTTAGGGTTAGGGTTAG
This sequence comes from Euprymna scolopes, assembly GCF_053919585.1. Taxonomy (NCBI): domain Eukaryota; kingdom Metazoa; phylum Mollusca; class Cephalopoda; order Sepiida; family Sepiolidae; genus Euprymna; species Euprymna scolopes. Next base: position 99,136 of record NW_027633336.1, read on the forward strand.
GGTTAGGGTTAGGGTTAGGGCTTGGCTTAGGCTAAGGGTTAGGGTTAGGGTTAGGGTTAGGGTTAGGTTTTTACTTTTTGCATGACTACTATTCCTTATATTATTGACTAACATTCTCAATAAAATTTTCACTAGGATGGGTTAGGGTAAGGGTTAGGGTTAGGTTTAGGGTTAGGGTTTGGCTTAGGCTTAGGGTTAGGGTTAGGGTTAGGGCTTGGCTTAGGCTTAGGGTTAGGGTTAGGGTTAGGGTTAGCTTTTTACTTTTTGCATGACTACTATTCCTTATATTATTGAATAACATCCTCGATAAAATTGTCATTAGGATGGGTTAGGGTTAGGGTTAGGGTTAGAGTTAGGGTTAGGGTTGTGCTTAGGTTTAGGGTTAGGGTTAGGGTTAGGGTTAGTTTTTTACTTTTTGCATTCCTACTATTCCTTATATTATTGAATAACATCCTCGATAAAATTGTCACTAGGATGGGTTAGGGTTAGTGTTAGGGTTAGGGTTTGGCTTAGGGTTAGGGTTGGCTTTTTGGCTTTTTGCATGCCTACTATTCCTTATATTATTGAATAACATCCTCGATAAAATTGTTACTCGGATGGGTTAGTGTTAGGGTTAGGGTTCGGGTTAGGGTTAGGGTTAGGGTTTGGGTTAGGGTTAGCTTTTTTCTTTTTGCATGCCTACTATTCCTTATATTATTGAATAACATCCTCCATAAAATTGTCACTAGGATGGGTTAGGGTTAGGATTAGGGTTTGGCTTATGGTTAGGGTTAGGGTTAGTGTTAGGGTTAGCTTTTTACTTTTTGCATGCCTACTATTCCTTATATTATTGAATAACATCCTCCATAAAATTGTCACTAGGATGGGTAAGGGTTAGGGTTAGGATTAGGGTTTGGCTTAGGGTTAGGGTTAGGGTTAGGGTTAGCTTTTTTCTTTTTGCATGCTTACTATTCCTTATATTATTGAATAACATCCTCGATAAAATTGTCACTAGGATGGGTTAGGGTACTGGGTTAGGGTTAGGGTTAGGGTTTGGCTTAGGGTTAGGGGAAGTTTTTTCTTTTTGCATGCCTACTATTCCTTATATTATTGAATAACATCCTCCATAAAATTGTCACTAGGATGGGTTAGGGTTAGGGTTAGGATCAGGGTTTGGCTTAGGGTTAGGGTTAGGGTTAGGGTTAGCTTTTTACTTTTTGCATGCCTACTATTCCTTATATTATTGAATAACATCCCCCATAAAATTGTCACGAGGATGGGTTAGGGTTAGGGTTAGGATTAGGGTTTGGCTTAGGGTTAGGGTTAGGGTTAGGGTTAGCTTTTTACTTTTTGCATGCCTACTATTCCTTATATTATTGTATAACATCCTCCATAAAATTGTCACTAGGATGGGTTGGGGTTTGGGTTAGGATTAGGGTTTGGCTTAGGGTTAGGGTTAGGGTTAGGGTTAGCTTTTTACTTTTTGCATGCCTACTATTCCTTATATTATTGAATAACATCCTCGATAAAATTGTCACTAGGATGGGTTAGGGTACTGGGTTAGGGTTAGGGTTAGGGTTTGGCTTAGGGTTAGGGGAAGTTTTTTCTTTTTGCATGCCTACTATTCCTTATATTATTGAATAACATCCTTGATAAAATTGTCACTGGGCTGGGTTAGGGTTAGGGTTAGGGTTAGTGTTAGTGTTAGGGTTAGGGTTTTGCTTAGGGTTAGGGTTAGCTTTTTTCTGTTTGCATGCCTACTATTCCTTATATTATTCAAAATCATCCTCGATAAAATTGTCACTAGGATGGGTTAGGGTTAGGTTTAGGGTTAGGGTAAGGGTCAGGGTTAGGGTTAGGGTTAGGGTTAGGGTTAGGGTTTGGCTAAGGGTTAGGGTTAGCTTTGTTCTTTTTGCATGCCTACTATTCCTTATATTAATAAAAACCCATCCGCGATAAAATTGTCACTAGGATGGGTTAGGGTTAGGTTTAGGGTTCGGGTTAGGGTTAGGGTTAGGGTTTGGCTTAGGGTTAGGGTTAGGGTTAGCTTTTTTCTTTCTGCATGCCTACTATTCCTTATATTATTGACTAACATTCTCGATAAAATTGTCACTAGGATGGGTTAGGGTTAGGGTTAGGGTTAGGGTTAGGGTTAGGGTTTGGCTTAGGGTTAGGGTTAGGGTTAGGGTTAGCTTTTTACTTTTTGCATGCCTACTATTCCTTATATTATTGAATATTCTCCTCGATAAAATTGTCACTAGGATGGGTTAGGGTTAGGGTTAGGGTTAGGGTAAGGGTCAGGGTTAGGGTTAGGGTTAGGGTTAGGGTTAGCGTTTGGCTAAGGGTTAGGGTTAGCTTTGTTCTTTTTGCATGCCTACTATTCCTTATATTATAAAAACCCATCCGCGATAAAATTGTCACTAGGATGGGTAAGGGTTAGGTTTAGGGTTAGGGTTAGGGTTTGGCTTAGGGTTAGGGTTAGGGTTAGGGTTAGCTTTTTACTTTTTGCATGCCTACTATTCATTATATTATTGACAAACATTCTCGATAAAATTGTCACTAGGATGGGTGAGGGTTAGGGTCAGGGTTAGGGTAAGGGTTAGGGTTAGGGTTTGGCTTAGGGTAAGGGTTGGGGTTAGGGTTAGCTTTTTACTTTTTGCATGCCTACTATTCATTATATTATTGAATAACATCCTCGATAAAATTGTCACTAGGATGGGTTAGGGTTAGGTTTAGGGTTAGGGTTAGGGTTGTGCTTAGGGGTAGGGTTAGGGTTAGGGTTAGGATTAGGGTTAGGGTTAGTTTTTTACTTTTTGCATTCCTACTATTCCTTATATTGTTGAATAACATCCTCGATAAAATTGTCACTAGGATGGGCGAGGGTTAGGGTTATGTTTAGGGTTAGGGTTAGGGTTTGGCTTAGGGTTACGGTTAGCTGTTTTCTTTTTTCATGCCTACTATTCCTTATATTATTGAATAACATCCTCGATAAAATTGTCACTAGGATGGGTTAGGGTTAGGGTTAGGGTTAGGGTTAGGGTTGGGGTTTGGCTTAGGGTTAGGGTTAGGGTTAGTGTTGGTTTTTACTTTTTGCATGGCTACTATTTCTTATATTATTGAATAACATCCTCGATAAAATTGTAACTAGGATGGGTTAGGGTTAGGGTTAGGGTTAGGGTTAGGGTTAGGTTTTGGCTTAGGGTTAGTGTTAGGGTTTGGCTTAGGGTTAGGGTTAGCTTTTTGTCTTTTTGCATGCATACTATTCCTTATATTATTAAATAACATCCTCGATAAAATTGTTACTAGGATGGGTTAGGGTTAGGGTTAGGGTTAGGGTTAGGGTTAGGGTATGGGTTTGGCTTAGGGTTAGGGTTAGGGATAGGGATAGCTTTTTACTTTTTGCATGCCTACTATTCCTTATATTATTGAATAACATCCTCGATAAAATTGTCACTAGGATGGGTTAGGGTTAGGGTTAGGGTTAGGGTAAGGGTAACGGTTAGGGTCAGGGTTTGGCTTAGGGTTAGCGTTAGGGTTAGGGTTAGGGTTAGGGCTTGGCTTAGGCTTAGGGTTAGGGTTAGGGTTAGGGTTAGGGTTAGGTTTTTACTTTTTGCATGACTACTATTCCTTATATTATTGAATAACATCCTCGATAAAATTGTCACTAGGATGGGTTAGGGTTAGGGTTAGGGTTAGGGTTAGGGTTTTGCTTAGGGTTTGGCTTAGGGTTAGGGTTAGGGTAAGGGTTAGCTTTTTACTTTTTGCATGCCTACTATTCCTTATATTATTGAATATTCTCCTCGATAAAATTGTCACTAGGATGGGTTAGGGTTAGGGTTAGGGTTAGGGTAAGGGTCAGGGTTAGGGTTAGGGTTAGGGTTAGGGTTAGGGTTTGGCTAAGGGTTAGGGTTAGCTTTGTTCTTTTTGCATGCCTACTATTCCTTATATTATAAAAACCCATCCGCGATAAAATTGTCACTAGGATGGGTTAGGGTTAGGTTTAGGGGTAGGGTTAGGGTTAGGGTTAGGGTTTGGCTTAGGGTTAGGGTTAGGGTTAGCTTTTTTCTTTCTGCATGCCTACTATTCCTTATATTATTGAATAACATCCTCGATAAAATTGTCACTAGGATGGGTTAGGGTTACGGTTAGGGTTAGGGTTAGGGTTTGGCTTAGGGTTAGGGGTAGGGTTAGGGTTAGGGTTAGGGTTTGGCTTAGGGTTAGGGTTAGGGTTAGGGTTAGCTTTTTACTTTTTGCATGCCTACTATTCATTATATTATTGAATAACATTCTCGATAAAATTGTCACTAGGATGGGTTAGGGTTAGGGTTAGGGTTAGGGTTGTGCTTAGGGTTAGGGTTAGGGTTAGGGTTAGGATTAGGGTTAGGGTTTGGCTTAGGGTTACGGTTAGCTGTTTTCTTTTTTCATGCCTACTATTCCTTATATTATTGAATAACATCCTCGATAAAATTGTCACTAGGATGGGTTAGGGTTAGGGTTAGGGTTAGGGTTAGGGTTGGAGTTTGGCTTAGGGTTAGGGTAAGGGTTAGGGTTAGGGTTAGGGTTAGCTTTTTACTTTTTGCATGCCTACTATTCCTTATATTATTTAATAACATCCTCGATAAAATTGTAACTAGGATGGGTTAGGGTTAGGGTTAGGGTTAGGGTTAGGGTTAGGGTTTGGCTTAGGGTTAGGGTTAGGGTTAGGGTTAGGGTAAGGGTTAGCTTTTTACTTTTTGCCTGCCTACTATTCCTCATATTATTGAATAACATCCTCGATAAAATTGTCACTAGGATGGGTTAGGGTTAGGGTTAGGGTTAGGGTTAGGGTTTGGCTTAGGGTTAGGGTTAGGGTTAGGGTTAGCTTTTTACTTTTTGCATGCCTACTATTCATTATATTATTGAATAACATCCTCGATAAAATTGTCACTAGGATGGGTTAGGGTTAGGGTTAGGGTTAGGGTTAGGGTTAGGGTTAGGATTAGGGTTAGGGTTAGTTTTTTACTTTTTGCATTCCTACTATTCCTTATATTGTTGAATAACATCCTCGATAAAATTGTCACTAGGATGGGCGAGGGTTAGGGTTAGGTTTAGGGTTAGGGTTAGGGTTTGGCTTAGGGTTACGGTTAGCTGTGTTCTTTTTTCATGCCTACTATTCCTTATATTATTGAATAACATCCTCGATAAAATTGTCACTAGGATGGGTTAGGGTTAGGGTTAGGGTTAGGGTTGGGGTTTGGCTTAGGGTTAGGGTTAGGGTTAGGGTTAGGGTTAGGGTTAGCTTTTTACTTTTTGCATGCCTACTATTCCTTATATTATTGAATAACATCCTCGATAAAATTGTAACTAGGATGGGTTAGGGTTAGGGTTAAGGTTAGGGTTAGGGTTAGGGTTTGGCTTAGGGTTAGGGTTAGGGTTAGGGTTAGGGTAAGGGTTAGCTTTTTACTTTTTGCATGCCTACTATTCCTTATATTATTGAATAACATCCTCGATAAAATTGTCACTAGGATTGGTTAGGGTTAGGGTTAGGGTTAGTGTTAGGGTTTGGATTAGGGTTAGGGTTAGCTTGTTGTCTTTTTGCATGCCTAATATTCCTTATATTATTAAATAACATCCTCGATAAAATTGTTACTAGGATTGGTTAGGGTTAGGGTTAGGGTTAGGGTTAGGGTTAGGGTTAGGGTTTGGCTTAGGGTTAGGGTTAGGGATAGGGTTAGCTTTTTACTTTTTGCATGCCTACTATTCCTTATATTATTGAATAACATCCTCGATAAAATTGTCACTAGGATGGGTTAGGGTTAGGGTTAGGGTGAGGGTTAGGGTTTGGCTTAGGGTTAGGGTTAGCTTTTTGTCTTTTTGCATGCCTACTATACCTTATATTATTGAATA
>NW_027633336.1:110000-122500 GCF_053919585.1 Euprymna scolopes
TTTTCTTTTTACATGCCTACTATTCCTTATATTATTGAATAAAATCCTTGATAAAATTGTCACTAGGATGGGTTAGGGTAAGGGTTAGGGTTAGGGTTAGGGTTTTGCTTAGAGTTAGGGTTAGGGTAAGGGTTAGGGTAAGCTTTTTACTTTTTGCATGCCTACTATTCCTTATATTATTGAATAACATCCTATATAAAATTGTCACTAAGATTGGTTAGGGTTAGGGTTAGGGTTAGGGTTAGGGTTAGGGTTTGGCTTAGGGTTAGGGTTAGCTTTTTTCTTTTTGCATGCCTACTATTCCTTATATTATTGAAAAACGTCCTCGATAAAATTGTCACTAGGATGGGTTAGGGTTAGGGTTAGGGTTAGGGTTAGGGTTAGGGTTAGGGTTAGCTTTTTTCTTTTTACATGCCTACTATTCCTTATATTATTGAAAAACATCCTCGATAAAATTGTCACTAGGATGGGTTAGGGTTAGGGTTAGGGTTAGGGTTAGGGTTTGCTTAGGGTTAGGGTTAGCTTTTTTATTTTGCATGCCAACTTTTCCTTATATTATTGAATAACATCCTCGATAAAATTGTCACTAGGATGGGTTAGGGTTAGGGTTAGGGTTAGGGTTAGGGTTAGGGTTTGGCTTAGGGTTAGGGTTAGCTTTTTTCTTTTTGCATGCCTACTATTCCTTATATTATTGAAAAACGTCCTCGATAAAATTGTCACTAGGATGGGTTAGGGTTAGGGTTAGGGTTAGGGTTAGGGTTAGGGTTAGGGTTAGCTTTTTTCTTTTTACATGCCTACTATTCCTTATATTATTGAAAAACATCCTCGATAAAATTGTCACTAGGATTGGTTAGGGTTAGTGTTAGGGTTAGGGTTAGGGTTTGGCTTAGGGTTAGGTTTAGCTTTTTTCTTTTTACATGCCTACTATTCCTTATATTATTGAAAAACATCCTCGATAAAATTGTCATTAGGATGGGTTAGGGTTAGGGTTAGGGTTAGGGTTAGGGTTAGGGTTAGCTTTTTTCTTTTTACATGCCTACTATTCCTTATATTATTGAAAAACATCCTCGATAAAATTGTCACTAGGATGGGTTAGGGTTAGGGTTAGGGTTAGGGTTAGGGTTAGCTTTTTTCTTTTTACATGCCTACTATTCCTTATATTATTGAAAAACATCCTCGATAAAATTGTCACTAGGATGGGTTAGGGTTAGGGTTAGGGTTAGGGTTAGGGTTAGCTTTTTTCTTTTTGCATGCCTACTATTCCTTATATTATTGAAAAACATCCTCGATAAAATTGTCACTAGGATGGGTTAGGGTTAGGGTTAGGGTTAGGGTTAGGGTTAGGGTTAGCTTTTTTCTTTTTACATGCCTACTATTCCTTATATTATTGAAAAACATCCTCGATAAAATTGTCACTAGGATGGGTTAGGGTTAGGGTTAGGGTTAGGGTTAGGGTTAGGGTTAGGGTTAGCTTTTTTCTTTTTACATGCCTACTATTCCTTATATTATTGAAAAACATCCTCGATAAAATTGTCACTAGGATTGGTTAGGGTTAGTGTTAGGGTTAGGGTTAGGTTTAGCTTTTTTCTTTTTACATGCCTACTATTCCTTATATTATTGAATAACATCCTCGATAAAATTGTCACTAGGATGGGTTAGAGTTAGGGTTAGGGTTAGGGTTAGGGTTAGGGTTAGGGTTAGGGTTAGCTTTTTTCTTTTTACATGCCTACTATTCCTTATATTATTGAATAACATCCTCGATAAAATTGTCACTAGGATGGGTTAGGGTTAGGGTTAGTGTTAGGGTTAGGGTTAGGGTTAGCTTTTTTCTTTTTACATGCCTACTATTCCTTATATTATTGAATAACATCCTCGATAAAATTGTCACTAGGATGGGTTAGGGTTAGGGTTAGGGTTAGGGTTAGGGTTAGGGTTAGCTTTTTTCTTTTTACATGCCTACTATTCCTTATATTATTGAATAACATCCTCGATAAAATTGTCACTAGGATGGGTTAGGGTTAGGGTTAGGGTTAGGGTTAGGGTTAGGGTTAGCTTTTTTCTTTTTACATGCCTACTATTCCTTATATTATTGAATAACATCCTCGATAAAATTGTCACTAGGATGGGTTAGGGTTAGGGTTAGTGTTAGGGTTAGGGTTAGGGTTAGCTTTTTTCTTTTTACATGCCTACTATTCCTTATATTATTGAATAACATCCTCGATAAAATTGTCACTAGGATTGGTTAGGGTTAGTGTTAGGGTTAGGGTTAGGGTTAGCTTTTTTCTTTTTACATGCCTACTATTCCTTATATTATTGAATAACATCCTCGATAAAATTGTCACTAGGATTGGTTAGGGTTAGTGTTAGGGTTAGGGTTAGGGTTAGCTTTTTTCTTTTTACATGCCTACTATTCCTTATATTATTGAATAACATCCTCGATAAAATTGTCACTAGGATTGGTTAGGGTTAGTGTTAGGGTTAGGGTTAGGGTTAGCTTTTTTCTTTTTACATGCCTACTATTCCTTATATTATTGAATAACATCCTCGATAAAATTGTCACTAGGATTGGTTAGGGTTAGTGTTAGGGTTAGGGTTAGGGTTAGCTTTTTTCTTTTTACATGCCTACTATTCCTTATATTATTGAATAACATCCTCGATAAAATTGTCACTAGGATTGGTTAGGGTTAGTGTTAGGGTTAGGGTTAGGGTTAGCTTTTTTCTTTTTACATGCCTACTATTCCTTATATTATTGAATAACATCCTCGATAAAATTGTCACTAGGATGGGTTAGGGTTAGGGTTAGGGTTAGGGTTAGTGTTAGGGTTAGGGTTAGGGTTAGCTTTTTTCTTTTTACATGCCTACTATTCCTTATATTATTGAATAACATCCTCGATAAAATTGTCACTAGGATTGGTTAGGGTTAGTGTTAGGGTTAGGGTTAGGGTTAGCTTTTTTCTTTTTTCATGCCTACTATTCCTTATATTATTGAATAACATCCTCGATAAAATTGTCACTAGGATGGGTTAGGGTTAGGGTTAGGGTTAGGGTTAGGGTTAGGGTTAGCTTTTCTTTTTCCATGACTACTATTCCTTATATTATTGAATAACATCCTCTAAAATATTGTCACTAGGATGGGTTAGGGTTAGGGTTAGTGTTAGGGTTAGGGTTAGGGTTAGCTTTTTTCTTTTTACATGCCTACTATTCCTTATATTATTGAATAACATCCTCGATAAAATTGTCACTAGGATGGGTTAGGGTTAGGGTTAGTGTTAGGGTTAGGGTTAGGGTTAGCTTTTTTCTTTTTACATGCCTACTATTCCTTATATTATTGAATAACATCCTCGATAAAATTGTCACTAGGATGGGTTAGGGTTAGGGTTAGGGTTAGGGTTAGGGTTAGGGTTAGCTTTTTTCTTTTTACATGCCTACTATTCCTTATATTATTGAATAACATCCTCGATAAAATTGTCACTAGGATGGGTTAGGGTTAGGGTTAGGGTTAGGGTTAGGGTTAGGGTTAGCTTTTTTCTTTTTACATGCCTACTATTCCTTATATTATTGAATAACATCCTCGATAAAATTGTCACTAGGATGGGTTAGGGTTAGGGTTTGGGTTAGGGTTAGGGTTAGGGTTAGCTTTTTTCTTTTTACATGCCTACTATTCCTTATATTATTGAATAACATCCTCGATAAAATTGTCACTAGGATGGGTTAGGGTTAGGGTTAGTGTTAGGGTTAGGGTTAGGGTTAGCTTTTTTCTTTTTACATGCCTACTATTCCTTATATTATTGAATAACATCCTCGATAAAATTGTCACTAGGATTGGGTAGGGTTAGTGTTAGGGTTAGGGTTAGGGTTAGCTTTTTTCTTTTTACATGCCTACTATTCCTTATATTATTGAATAACATCCTCGATAAAATTGTCACTAGGATTGGTTAGGGTTAGTGTTAGGGTTAGGGTTAGGGTTAGCTTTTTTCTTTTTACATGCCTACTATTCCTTATATTATTGAATAACATCCTCGATAAAATTGTCACTAGGATTGGTTAGGGTTAGTGTTAGGGTTAGGGTTAGGGTTAGCTTTTTTCTTTTTACATGCCTACTATTCCTTATATTATTGAATAACATCCTCGATAAAATTGTCACTAGGATTGGTTAGGGTTAGTGTTAGGGTTAGGGTTAGGGTTAGCTTTTTTCTTTTTACATGCCTACTATTCCTTATATTATTGAATAACATCCTCGATAAAATTGTCACTAGGATTGGTTAGGGTTAGTGTTAGGGTTAGGGTTAGGGTTAGCTTTTTTCTTTTTACATGCCTACTATTCCTTATATTATTGAATAACATCCTCGATAAAATTGTCAGTAGGATTGGTTAGGGTTAGTGTTAGGGTAAGGGTTAGGGTTAGCTTTTTTCTTTTTACATGCCTACTATTCCTTATATTATTGAATAACATCCTCGATAAAATTGTCACTAGGATGGGTTAGGGTTAGGGTTAGGGTTAGGGTTAGGGTTAGGGTTAGCTTTTTTCTTTTTACATGCCTACTATTCCTTATATTATTGAAAAACATCCTCGATAAAATTGTCACTAGGATTGGTTAGGGTTAGTGTTAGGGTTAGGGTTAGGGTTAGCTTTTTTCTTTTTACATGCCTACTATTCCTTATATTATTGAAAAACGTCCTCGATAAAATTGTCACTAGGATGGGTTAGGGTTAGGGTTAGGGTTAGGGTTAGGGTTAGGGTTAGCTTTTTTCTTTTTACATGCCTACTATTCCTTATATTATTGAATAACATCCTCGATAAAATTGTCACTAGGATGGGTTAGGGTTAGGGTTAGGGTAGGGTTAGGGTTAGGGTTAGGTTTAGCTTTTTCTTTTTACATGCCTACTATTCCTTATATTATTGAAAAACATCCTCGATAAAATTGTCATTAGGATGGGTTAGGGTTAGGGTTAGGGTTAGGGTTAGGGTTAGGGTTAGCTTTTTTCTTTTTACATGCCTACTATTCCTTATATTATTGAAAAACATCCTCGATAAAATTGTCACTAGGATGGGTTAGGGTTAGGGTTAGGGTTAGGGTTAGGGTTTGCTTAGGGTTAGGGTTAGCTTTTTTCTTTTTGCATGCCAACTTTTCCTTATATTATTGAATAACATCCTCGATAAAATTGTCACTAGGATGGGTTAGGGTTAGGATTAGGGTTAGGGTTAGGGTTAGCTTTTTTCTTTTTACATACCTACTATTCCTTATATTATTGAATAACATCCTCGATAAAATTGTCACTAGGATGGGTTAGGGTTAGGGTTAGGGTTTGGCTTAGGGTTAGGGTTAGGGTTAGGGTAAGCTTTTTACTTTTTGCATGCTTACTATTCCTTATATTATTGAATAACATCCTCGATAAAATAGTCACTAGGATGGGTTAGGGTTAGGTTTAGGGTTAGGGTTAGGGTTAAGGGTTTGGCTTAGGGTTAGGTTTAGGGTTAGGGTTAGGGTAAGCTTTTTACTTTTTGCATGCATACTATTCCTTATATTATTGTATAACATCCTCGATAAAATTGTCACTAGGATGGGTTAGGGTTCTGGTTAGGGTTAGGGTTACGGTTAGGGTTGGGCTCAGGGTTAGGGTTAGCTTTTTTTCTTTTTGCATGCCTACTATTCCTTATATTATTGAATAAAATCCTTGATAAAATTTTCACTAGGATTGGTTAGGGTTAGGGTTAGGGTTAGGATTTGGCTTAGGGTTAGGGTTAGGGTTACCTTTTTACTTTTTGCATGCCTACTATTCCTTATATTATTGAATAACATCCTCCATAAAATTGTCACTAGGATGGGTTAGGGTTAGGGTTAGGGTTAGGGTTAGGGTTAGGGTTAGGGTTTTGCTTAGGGTTAGGGTTAGGGTTAGGGTTAGGGTTAGGGTTAGCTTTTTACTTTTTGCATGCCTACTATTCCTTATATTATTGAATAACATCCTCGATAAAATTGTCTCTAGGATGGGTAAGGGTTAGGGTTAGGGTTAGGGTTAGGGTTTTGCTTAGGGTTAGGGTTAGGGTTAGGGTTAGGGTTAGCTTTTTACTTTTTGCATGCCTACTATTCCTTATATTATTGAATAACATCCTCGATAAAATTGTCACTAGGATGGGTTAGGGTTAGGGTTAGGGTTAGGGTTTGGCTTAGGGTTAGGGTTAGCTTTTTTCTTTTTGCATGCCTACTATTCCTTATATTATTGAATAACATCCTCGATAAAATTGTCACTAGGATGGGTTAGGGTTAGGGTTAGGGTTAGGGTTAGGGTGAGGGTTTGGCTTAGGGTTAGGGTTAGCTTTTTTCTTTTTGCATGCCTACTATTCCTTATATTATTGAAAAACATCCTCGATAAAATTGTCACTAGGATGGGTTAGAGTTAGGGTTAGGTTTAGGGTTAGGGTTTGGCTTAGGGTTAGGGTTAGGGTTAGGGTTAGGGTTAGGGTTAGCTTTTTTCTTTTTACATGCCTACTATTCCTTATATTATTGAATAAAATCCTTGATAAAATTGTCACTAGGATGGGTTAGGGTAAGGGTTAGGGTTAGGGTTAGGGTTTTGCTTAGAGTTAGGGTTAGGGTTAGGGTTAGGGTAAGCTTTTTACTTTTTGCATTCCTACTATTCCTTATATTATTGAATAACATCCTCGATAAAATTGTCACTAGGATTGGTTAGGGTTAGGGTTAGGGTTAGGGTTAGGGTTAGGGTTTGGCTTAGAGTTAGGGTTAGCTTTTTTCTTTTTGCATGCCTACTATTCCTTATATTATTGAAAAACGTCCTCGATAAAATTGTCACTAGGATTGGTTAGGGTTAGTGTTAGGGTTAGGGTTAGGGTTAGGGTTTGGCTTAGGGTTAGGGTTAGCTTTTTTCTTTTTACATGCCTACTATTCCTTATATTATTGAAAAACATCCTCGATAAAATTGTCATTAGGATGGGTTAGGGTTAGGGTTAGGGTTAGGTTTAGGGTTAGGGTTAGGGTTAGCTTTTTTCTTTTTCCATGCCTACTATTCCTTATATTATTGAAAAACATCCTCGATAAAATTGTCACTAGGATGGGTTAGGGTTAGGGTTAGGGTTAGGGTTAGGGTTTGCTTAGGGTTAGGGTTAGCTTTTTTCTTTTTGCATGCCAACTTTTCCTTATATTATTGAATAACATCCTCGATAAAATTGTCACTAGGATGGGTTAGGGTTAGGGTTAGGGTTAGGGTTAGGGTTTGGCTTAGGGTAATGGTTAGGGTTAGGGTAAGCTTTTTACTTTTTGCATGCCTACTATTCCTTATATTATTGAATAACATCCTCGATAAAATAGTCACTAGGATGGGTTAGGGTTAGGTTTAGGGTTAGGGTTCGGGTTTAGGGTTTGGCTTAGGATTAGGTTTAGGGTTAGGGTTAGGGTAAGCTTTTTACTTTTTGCATGCATACTATTCCTTATATTATTGTATAACATCCTCGATAAAATTGTCACTAGGATGGGTTAGGGTTCTGGTTAGGGTTAGGGTTACGGTTAGGGTTGGGCTCAGGGTTAGGGTTAGCTTTTTTTCTTTTTGCATGCCTACTATTCCTTATATTATTGAATAAAATCCTTGATAAAATGTTCACTAGGATTGGTTAGGGTTAGTGTTAGGGTTAGGATTTTGCTTAGGGTTAGGGTTAGGGTTACCTTTTTACTTTTTGCATGCCTACTATTCCTTATATTATTGAATAACATCCTCCATAAAATTGTCACTAGGATGGGTTAGGGTTAGGGTTAGGGTTAGGGTTAGGGTTAGGGTTAGGGTTTGGCTTAGGGTTAGGGTTAGGGTTAGGGTTAGGGTTAGCTTTTTACTTTTGGCATGCCTACTATTCCTTATATTATTGAATAACATCCTCGATAAAATTGTCTCTAGGATGGGTTAGGGTTAGGGTTAGGGTTAGGGTTAGGGTTTTGCTTAGGGTTAGGGTAAGCTTTTGTCTTTTTGCATGCCTACTCTTCCTTATATTATTGAATAACATCCTCGATAACATTGTCACTAGGAAGGGTGCGGATTGGGGTTAGGGTTAGGGTTAGGGTTTGGCTTAGGGTTAGGGTTCGGGTTAGGGTTAGCTTTTTACTTTTTGCATGCCTACTATTCCTTGTATTATTAAATAACATCCTCGATAGAATTGTCACTAGGATGGGTTAGGGTTAGGGTTAGGGTTAGGGTAAGGGTAAGGGTTAGGGTTTGGCTTAGGGTTAGGGTTAGCTTTTATCTTTTTGCATGCCTACTATTCCTTATATTATTGAATAACATCCTCACTAAAATTGTCACTAGGATGGGTTAGGGTTAGGGTTAGGGTTTGGGTTAGGGTTTTGCTTAGGGTTAGGGTTAGGGTTAGGGTTAGGGTTAGCTTTTTTCTTTTTGCATGCCTACTATTCCTTATATTATTGAATAACATCCTCGATAAAATTGTCACTAGGAGTGGTTAGGGTTAGGGTTAGGGTTAGGGTTAGGGTTTGGCTTAGGGTTAGGGTTAGCTTTTTTCTTTTTGCATGCCTACTATTCCTTATATTATTGAATAACATCCTCGATAAAATTGTCACTAGGATGGGTTAGGGTTAGGGTTAGGGTTAGGGTTAGGGTTTTGCTTAGGGTTAGGGTTAGGGTTAGGGTTAGGGTTAGCTTTTTTCTTTTTGCATGCCTACAATTCCTTATATTATTGAATAACATCCTCGATAAAATTGTCACTAGGATTGGTTAGGGTTAGGGTTAGGGTTAGGGTTAGGGTGAGGGTTTGGCTTAGGGTAAGGGTTAGCTTTTTTCTTTTTGCATGCCTACTATTCCTTATATTATTGAAAAACATCCTCGATAAAATTGTCACTAGGATGGGTTAGGGTTAGGGTTAGGTTTAGGGTTAGGGTTTGGCTTAGGGTAAGGGTTAGGGTTAGGGTTAGGGTTAGCTTTTTTCTTTTTACATGCCTACTATTCCTTATATTATTGAATAACATCCTCGATAAAATTGTCACTAGGATGGGTTAGGGTAAGGGTTAGGGTTAGGGTTAGGGTTTTGCTTAGAGTTAGGGTTAGGGTTAGGGTTAGGGTAAGCTTTTTACTTTTTGCATGCCTACTATTCCTTATATTATTGAACAACATCCTCGATAAAATTGTCACTAGGATGGGTTAGGGTTAGGGTTAGGGTTAGGGTAAGGGTAAGGGTTAGGGTTTGGCTTAGGGTTAGGGTTAGCTTTTATCTTTTTGCATGCCTACTATTCCTTATATTATTGAATAACATCCTCGATAAAATTGTCACTAGGATGGGTTAGGGTTACGGTTAGGGTTAGGGTTAGGGTTTAGCTTAGGGTTAGGGTTAGGGTTAGGGTTAGGGTTAGCTTTTTACTTTTTGCATGCCTACTATTCCTTTTATTATTGAACAACATCCTCGATAAAATTGTCACTAGGAGTGGTTAGGGTTAGGGTTAGGGTTAGGGTTAGGGTTTGGCTTAGGGTTAGGGTTAGCTTTTTTCTTTTTGCATGCCTACTATTCCTTATATTATTGAATAACATCCTCGATAAAATTGTCACTAGGATGGGTTAGGGTTAGGGTTAGGGTTAGGGTTAGGGTTTTGCTTAGGGTTAGGGTTAGGGTTAGGGTTAGGGTTAGCTTTTTTCTTTTTGCATGCCTACTATTCCTTATATTATTGAATAACATCCTCGATAAAATTGTCACTAGGATTGGTTAGGGTTAGGGTTAGGGTTAGGGTTAGGGTGAGGGTTTGGCTTAGGGTAAGGGTTAGCTTTTTTCTTTTTGCATGCCTACTATTCCTTATATTATTGAAAAACATCCTCGATAAAATTGTCACTAGGATGGGTTAGGGTTAGGGTTAGGTTTAGGGTTAGGGTTTGGCTTAGGGTAAGGGTTAGGGTTAGGGTTAGGGTTAGCTTTTTTCTTTTTACATGCCTACTATTCCTTATATTATTGAATAACATCCTCGATAAAATTGTCACTAGGATGGGTTAGGCTAAGGGTTAGGGTTAGGGTTAGGGTTTTGCTTAGAGTTAGGGTTAGGGTTAGGGTTAGGGTAAGCTTTTTACTTTTTGCATGCCTACTATTCCTTATATTATTGAACAACATCCTCGATAAAATTGTCACTAGGATGGGTTAGGGTTAGGGTTAGGGTTAGGGTAAGGGTTAGGGATAGGGTTTGGCTTAGGGTTAGGGTTAGGGTTAGGGTTAGGGTTAGGGTTAGGGTTTGGCTTAGGGTAAAGGTTAGGGTTAGGGTTAGGGTTAGCTTTTTTGTTGTTGCATGCCTACTATTCCTTATATTATTGAATAACATCCTCGATAAAATTGTCACTAGGATGGGTTAGGGTTAGGGTTAGGGTTAGGGAAAGTGTTAGGGTTTGGCTTAGGGTTAGGGTTAGGGTTAGGGTTAGGGTTAGGGTAAGGGTTAGGGATAGGGTTTGGCTTAGGGTTAGGGTTAGGGTTAGGGTTAGGGTTAGGGTTAGGGTTAGGGTAAGGGTTAGGGTTAGGGTTGGGGTTAGCTTTTTTTCTTTTTGCATGCCTACTATTCCTTATATTATTGAATAACATCCTCGATAAAATTGTCACTAGGATGTGTTAGGGTGAGGGTTAGGGTAAGGGTTAGGGTTTGGCTTAGGGTTAGGGTTAGGGTAAGGGTTAGTGTTAGCTTTTTACTTTTTGCATGCCTACTATTCCTTATATTATTGAATAACCTCCTCGATAAAATTGTTGCTAGGATGGGTTAGGGTTATTGTTCGGGTTAGGGTTAGGGTTTGGTTTAGGGTTAGGGTTAGGATAGGGTTAGGCTTAGTTTTTTACTTTTTGCATGCCTAGTATTCCTTATATTATTGAATAACATCCTTGATAAAACTGTCACTAGGATGGGTTAGGGTTAGGGTTAGGGTTTGGCTTCCGGGTTAGGGTAAGGGTTAGGGTTAGGGTTTGCTTTTTACGTTTTGCATGCCTACTATTCCTTATATTATTGAATAACCTCGATAAAATTTTCACTAGGATGGGTTAGGGTTAGGGTTAGGGTTAGGGTTAGTGTTAGCTTTTTTCTTTTTGCATGCCTACTCTTCCTTATATTATTGAATAACATCCTCGATAAAATTGTCACTAGGATGGGTTAGGGTTAGGGTTAGGGTAAGGGTTAGGGTTTTGCTTAGGGTGAGGGGTAGGGTTAGGGTTTGGGTTAGCTTTTTACTTTTTGCATGGCTACTATTCCTTATATTATTGAATAACATCCTCCATAAAATTGTCACTAGGATGGGTTAGGGTTAGGGTTAGGGTTAGGGTTAGGGTTAGGGTGTGGCTTAGGGTTAGGGTTAGGGTTAGGGTTAGGGTTAGCTTTTTACTTTTTGCATGCCTACTATTCCTTATATTATTTAATAACATCCTCGATAAAATTGTCTCTAGGATGGGTTAGTGTTAGGGTTAGGGTTAGGGTAAGGGTTAGGGTTAGGGTTTGGCTTAGAGTTAGGGTTAGCTGTTTTCTTTTTGTATGCCTACTCTTCCTTATATTATTGAATAACATCCTCGATAACATTGTCACTAGGAAGGGTTGCGGTTGGGGTTAGGGTCAGGGTTAGGGTTTGGCTTAGGGTTAGGGTTAGGGTTAGGGTTAGCTTTTTTCTTTTTACATGCCTACTATTCCTTATATTATTGAATAACATCCTCGATAAAATTGTCACTAGGATGGGTTAGGGTTACGGTTAGAGTTAGGGTTAGGGTTTTGCTTAGGGTTAGGATTAGGGTTAGGGTTAGGGTTAGCTTTTTACTTTTTGCATGCCTACTATTCCTTATATTATTGAATAACATCCTCGATAAAATTGTCACTAGGATGGGTTAGGGTTAGGGTTAGGGTTAGAGTTAGGGTTCGGCTTAGGGTTAGGGTTAGCTTTTTTCTTTTTGCATGCCTACTATTCCTTATATTATTGAATAACATCCTCCATAAAATTGTCACTAGGATGGGTTAGGGTTAGGGTTAGGGTTAGGGTTAGGGTTTTGGTTAGGGTTAGGGTTAGGGTTAGGGTTAGGGTTAGCTTTTTTCTTTTTGCATGCCTACTATTCCTTATATTATTTAATAACATCCTCGATAAAATTGTCACTAGGATTGGTTAGGGTTAGGGTTAGGGTTAGGGTTAGGGTTAGGGTTTGGCTTAGGGTTGGGGTTAGCTTTTTTCTTTTTGCATGCCTACTATTCCTTATATTATTGAAAAACATCCTCGATAAAATTGTCACTAGGATGGGTTAGGGTTAGGGTTAGGGTTTTGGTTAGGGTTAGGGTTAGGGTTAGTGTTAGCTGTTTACTTTTTGCATGCCTACTATTCCTTATATTATTTAATAACCTCCTCGATAAAATTGTCACTAGGATGGGTTAGGGTTAGGGTTAGGGTAAGGGTTAGGGTTAGGGTTAGGGTTTGGCTTAGGGTTAGGGTTAGGATAGGGTTAGGCTTAGCTTTTTACTTTTTGCATGCCTACTATTCCTTATATTATTGAATAACAT
>NW_027633336.1:127500-135000 GCF_053919585.1 Euprymna scolopes
ATAAAATTGTCACTAGGATGGGTTAGGGTTAGGGTTAGGGTTAGGGTTAGGGTTTGGCTTAGGGTTAGGGTTAGGGTTAGCTTTTTACTTTTTGCATGCCTACTCATCCTTATATTATTGAATAACATCCTCGATAAAATTGTCACAAGGATGGGTTAGGGTTAGGGTTAGGGTTGGTGTTAGGGTTAGGGTTTGGCTTAGGGTTAGGGTTAGGGTTAGCTTTTTTCTTTTTGCATGCCTACTCTTCCTTATATTATTAAATAACATGCTTGATAAACTTGTCACTAGGATGGGTGAGGAGTAGGGTTAGGGTTTGGCTTAGGGTTAGGGTTAGGGTTTGCTTTTTTCTTTTGGCATGCCTAATTTTCCTTATATTATTGAATAACATCCTCGATAAAATTGTCACTAGGATAGGTTAGGGTTAGGGTTAGGGTTAGGGTTAGCTTTTTACTGTTTGCATGCCTACTATTCCTTATATTATTGAATAACATCCTCGATAAAATTGTCACTAGGATGGGTTTGGGTTAGCGTTAGTGTCAGTGTTAGGGTTAGGTTTAGGGTTAGCTTTTTTCTTGTTGCATGCCTACTCTTCCTTATATTATTGAATAACATCCTCGATAAAATTGTCACTAGGATGGGTTAGGGTTAGGGTTAGGGTTAGGGTTAGGGTTGGCTTTTTTCTTTTTGCATGCCTACTATTCCTTATATTATTGAATAACATCCTCGATAAAATTGTCACTAGGATGGGTTAGGGTTAGGGTTAGGGTTAGGGTTAGGGTTTGGCTTAGGGTTAGGGTTAGCTTTTTTCTTTTTGCATGCCTACTATTCCTTATATTATTGAATAACATCCTTGATAAAATTGTCACTAGGATGGGTTAGGGTTAGGGTTAGGGTTAGGGTAAGGGTTTGGCTTAGGGTAAGGGTTAGCTTTTTTCTTTTTGCATGCCTACTATTCCTTATATTATTGAACAACATCCTCGATAAAATTGTCACTAGGATGGGTTAGGGTTTGGCTTAGGGTTAGGGTTAGGGTTTGGCTTAGGGTTAGGGTCAGGGTTAGCTTTTTACGTTTGGCATGCCTACTCATTTTTATATTATTGAATAACATCCTCGATAAAATTGTCACAAGGATGGGTTAGGATTAGGGTTAGGGTTGGGGTTAGGGTTAGGGTTTGGCTTAGTGTTAGGGTTAGCTTTGGTCTTTTTGCATGCCTACTATTCCTTATATTATTGAATAACATCCTTGATAAAATTGTCACTAGGATGGGTTAGGGTTACGGTTAGGGTTAGGGTTAGGGTAAGGGTTTGGTTTAGGGTTAGGGTAAGCTTTTTTCTTTTTTCATGCCTACTATTCCTTATATTATTGAATAACATCCTCGATAAAATTGTCACTAAGATGGGTTAGGGTTAGGGTTAGGGTTAGGGTTAGGGTTAGGGTTAGGGTTTGGCTTAGGGTTAGGGTTAGGGTTAGCTTTTTACTTTTTGCATGCCTACTCATCCTTATATTATTGAATAACATCCTCGATAAAATTGTCACAAGGATGGGTTAGGGTTAGGGTAAGGGTTGGGGTTAGGATTAGGGTTTGGCTTAGGGTTAGGGTTAGGGTTAGCTTTTTTCTTTTTGCATGCGTACTCTTCCTTATATTTTTGAATAACATCCTTGATAAAATTGTCCCTAGGATGGGTGAGGAGTAGGGTTAGGGTTTGGCTTAGGGTTAGGGTTAGCTTTTTTCTTTTTGCATGCCTACTATTCCTTATATTGTTGAATAACATCCTCGATAAAATTGTCATTAGGATGGGTTAGGATTAGGGTTAGGGTAAAGGTTAGGGTTAGGGTTAGGGTTAGGGTTTGGCTTAGGGTTAGGGTTAGGGTTAGGGTTAGGGTTAGAGTTAGCTTTTTACTTTTTGCAGGCCTACTATTCCTTATATTATTGAATAACATCCTCGATTAAATTGTCACTAGGATTGGTTAGGGTTAGGGTTAGGGTTAGGGTTTGGCTTAGGGTTAGGGTTAGCTTTTTTCTTTTTGCATGCCTACTATTCCTTATATTATTGAATAACATCCTCGATAAAATTGTCACTAGGATTGGTCAGGGTTAGGGTTAGGGTTAGGGTTAGGGTTAGGGTTTGGCTTAAGGTTAGGGTTAGCTTTTTTCTTTTTGCATGCCTACTATTCCTTGTATTATTGAATAACATCCTCGATAAAATTGTCACTAGGATTGGTTAGGGTGAGGGTTAGGGTTAGGGTTTGGCTTAGGGTTAGGGTTAGCTTTTTTCTTTTTGCATGCCTACTATTCCTTATATTATTGAATAACATCCTCGATAAAATTGTCACTAGGATGGGTTAGGGTTAGGGTTAGGGTTAGGGTTAGGGTTAGGGTTTGGCTTAGGGTTAGGGTTAGGCTTAGGGTTAGGGTTAGCTTTTTTCTTTTTGCATGCCTACTATTCCTTATATTATTGAATAACATCCTCGATAAAATTGTCACTAGGATGGGTTAGGGTTAGGGTTAGGGTTAGGGTTAGGGTTAGCTTTTTTCTTTTTGCATGCCTACTATTCCTTATATTATTGAATAACATCCTCGATAAAATTGTCACTAGGATGGGTTAGGGTTAGGGTTAGGGTTAGGGTAAGGGTTAGGGTTAGCTTTTTTCTTTTTGCATGCCTACTATTCCTTATAATGTTGAATAACATTCTTGGTTAAAATTGTCACTAGGATGGGTTAGGGTTAGGGTTAGGGTTAGGGTTAGCTTTTTTCTTTTTGCATGCCTACTATTCCTTATATTATTGAATAACATCCTCGATAAAATTGTCACTAGGTTGGGTAAGGGTGAGGGTTAGGGTTAGGGTTAGGGTTAGGGTGAGCTTTTTTCTTTTTCCATGCCTACTATTCCTTATATTATTGAACAACATCCTCGATAAAATTGTCAATAGGATGGGTTAGGGTTAGGGTTAGGGTAAGGGTTAGGGTTACGGTTAGGGTTTGGCTTATGGTTAGGGTTAGGCTTAGGGTTAGGGTTAGCTTTTTTCTTTTTGCATGCCTACTATTCCTTATATTATTGAATAACATCCTCGATAAAATTGTCACTAGGATGGGTTAGGGTTAGGGTTAGGGTTAGGGTTAGGGTTAGCTTTTTTCTTTTTGCATGCCTACTATTCCTTATATTTTTGAATAACATCCTCGATAAAATTGTCACTAGGATGGGTTAGGGTTAGGGTTAGGGTTAGGGTTAGGGTTAGCTTTTTTCTTTTTGCATGCCTACTATTCCTTATATTATTGAATAACATCCTCGATAAAATTGTCACTAGGATGGGTTTGGCTTAGGGTTAGGGTTAGGGTTAGGGTTAGGGTGAGCTTTTTTCTTTTTCCATGCCTACTATTCCTTATATTATTGCACAACATCCTCGATAAAATTGTCAATAGGATGGGTTAGGGTTAGGGTTAGGGTTAGGGTAAGGGTTAGGGTTAGGGTTAGGGTTTGGCTTAGGGTTAGGGTTAGCTTTTTTCTTTTTGCATGCCTACTATTCCTTATATTATTGAATAACACCCTCGATAAAATTGTCACTAGGATGGGTTAGGGTTAGGGTTAGGGTTAGGGTTAGGGTTAGGGTTAGGGTTAGGGTTAGGGTTTGGCTTAGGGTTAGGGTTAGGGTTAGGTTAGCTTTTTTCTTTTTGCATGCCTACTATTCCTTATATTATTGAATAACATCCTCGATAAAATTGTCAATAGGATGGGTTAGGGTTAGGGTTAGGGTAAGGGTTAGGGTTAGGGTGAGCTTTTTTCTTTTTCCATGCCTACTATTCCTTATCTTATTGAACAACATCCTCGAAAAAATTGTCAATAGGATGGGTTAGGGTTAGGGTTAGGGTAAGGGTAAGGGTTGGGGTTAGGGTTTGGCTTATGGTTAGGGTTAGGCTTAGGGTTAGGGTTAGCTTTTTTCTTTTTGCATGCCTACTATTCCTTATATTATTGAATAACATCATCGATAAAATTGTCACTAGGATGGGTTAGGGTTAGGGTTAGGGTTAGGGTTAGGGTTAGGGTGAGCTTTTTTCTTTTTCCATTCCTACTATTCCTTATATTATTGAACAACATCCTCGATAAAATTGTCAATAGGATGGGTTAGGGTTAGGGTTAGGGTAAGGGTTAGGGTTAGGGTTGGGGTTTGGCTTATGGTTAGGGTTAGGCTTAGGGTTAGGGTTAGCTTTTTTCTTTTTGCATGCCTACTATTCCTTATATTATTGAATAACATCATCGATAAAATTGTCACTAGGATGGGTTAGGGTTAGGGTTAGGGTTAGGGTTAGGGTTAGGGTTAGCTTTTTTCTTTTTGCATGCCTACTATTCCTTATATTATTGAATAACATCCTCGATACAATTGTCACTAGGATGGGTTAGGGTTAGGGTTAGGGTTAGGGTTAGGGTTAGGGTTAGGGTTAGGGTTAGGGTTTGGCTTAGGGTTAGGGTTAGGGTTAGGTTAGCTTTTTTCTTTTTGCATGCCTACTATTCCTTATATTATTGAATAACATCCTCGATAAAATTGTCAATAGGATGGGTTAGGGTTAGGGTTAGGGTAAGGGTTAGGGTTAGGGTTAGGGTTTGGCTTATGGTTAGGGTTAGGCTTAGGGTTAGGGTTAGCTTTTTTCTTTTTGCATGCCTACTATTCCTTATATTATTGAATAACATCCTCGATAAAATTGTCACTAGGATGGGTTAGGGTTAGGGTTAGGGTACGGGTTAGGGTTAGGGTGAGCTTTTTTCTTTTTCCATGCCTACTATTCCTTATCTTATTGAACAACATCCTCGAAAAAATTGTCAATAGGATGGGTTAGGGTTAGGGTTAGGGTAAGGGTAAGGGTTGGGGTTAGGGTTTGGCTTATGGTTAGGGTTAGGCTTAGGGTTAGGGTTAGCTTTTTTCTTTTTCCATGACTACTATTCCTTATATTATTGAATAACATCCTCTATAAAATTGTCACTAGGATGGGTTAGGGTTAGGGTTAGGGTAAGGGTTAGGGTTAGGGTTAGGGTTTGGCTTATGGTTAGGGTTAGGCTTAGGGTAAGGGTAAGCTTTTTTCTTTTTGCATGCCTACTATTCCTTATATTATTGAATAACACCCTCGATAAAATTGTCACTAGGATGGGTTAGGGTTAGGGTTAGGGTTAGGGTTAGGGTTAGGGTTAGGGTTAGGGTTAGGGTTAGGGTTAGGTTAGCTTTTTTCTTTTTGCATGCCTACTATTCCTTATATTATTGAATAACATCCTCGATACAATTGTCAATAGGATGGGTTAGGGTTAGGGTTAGGGTAAGGGTTAGGGTTAGGGTTAGGGTTTGGCTTATGGTTAGGGTTAG
This sequence comes from Euprymna scolopes, assembly GCF_053919585.1. Lineage (NCBI taxonomy): Eukaryota > Metazoa > Mollusca > Cephalopoda > Sepiida > Sepiolidae > Euprymna > Euprymna scolopes. Next base: position 132,851 of record NW_027633336.1, read on the forward strand.
GGTTAGGGTTAGGGTTAGCTTTTTTCTTTTTGCATGCCTACTATTCCTTATATTATTGAATAACATCCTCTAAAAAATTGTCACTAGGATGGGTTAGGGTTAGGGTTAGGGTTAGGGTTAGGGTTAGGGTGAGCTTTTTTCTTTTTCCATGCCTACTATTCCTTATATTATTGAACAACATCCTCGATAAAATTGTCAATAGGATGGGTTAGGGTTAGGGTTAGGGTTAGGGTTAGGGTTAGGGTTAGCTTTTTTCTTTTTGCATGCCTACTATTCCTTATATTATTGAATAACATCCTCGATAAAATTGTCACTAGGATGGTTTAGGGTTAGGGTAAGGGTTAGGGTTAGGGTGAGCTTTTTTCTTTTTCCATGCCTACTATTCCTTATATTATTGAACAACATCCTCGATAAAATTGTCAATAGGATTGGTTAGGGTTAGGGTTAGGGTAAGGGTTAGGGTTAGGGTTAGGGTTTGGCTTATGGTTAGGGTTAGGCTTAGGGTAAGGGTTAGCTTTTTTCTTTTTGCATGCCTACTATTCCTTATATTATTGAATAACATCATCGATAAAATTGTCACTAGGATGGGTTAGGGTTAGGGTTAGGGTTAGGGTTAGGGTTAGGGTTAGCTTTTTTCTTTTTGCATGTCTACTATTCCTAATATTATTGAATAACATCCTCGATAAAATTGTCAATAGGATGGGTTAGGGTTAGGGTTAGGGTAAGGGTTAGGGTTAGGGTTAGGGTTTGGCTTATGGTTAGGGTTAGCTTTTTTCTTTTTGCATGCCTACTATTCCTTATATTATGGAATAACATCCTCGATAAAATTGTCACTAGGATGGGTTAGGGTTAGGGTTAGGGTTAGGGTAAGGGTTAGGGTTAGGGTTAGGGTTTGGCTTATGGTTAGGGTTAGGCTTAGGGTAAGGGTAAGCTTTTTTCTTTTTGCATGCCTACTATTCCTTATATTATTGAATAACATCCTCGATAAAATTGTCAATCGGATGGGTTAGGGTTAGGGTTAGGGTAAGGGTTAGGGTTAGGGTTAGGGTTTGGCTTATGGTTAGGGTTAGGCTTAGGGTTAGGGTTAGCTTTTTTCTTTTTGCATGCCTACTATTCCTTATATTATTGAATAACATCCTCGATAAAATTGTCAATAGGATGGGTTAGGGTTAGGGTTAGGGTAAGGGTTAGGGTTAGGGTTAGGGTTAGGGTTAGCTTTTTTCTTTTTGCATGCCTACTATTCCTTATATTATTGAATAACATCCTCGATAAAATTGTCACTAGGATGGGTTAGGGTTAGGGTTAGGGTTAGGGTTAGAGTGAGCTTTTTTCTTTTTGCATGCCTACTATTCCTTATATTATTGAACAACATCCTCGATAAAATTGTCAATAGGATGGGTTAGGGTTAGGGTTAGGGTAAGGGTTAGGGTTAGGGTTAGGGTTTGGCTTATGGTTAGGGTTAGGCTTAGGGTTAGGGTTAGCTTTTCTTTTTCCATGACTACTATTCCTTATATTATTGAATAACATCCTCGATAAAATTGTCACTAGGATGGGTTAGGGTTAGGGTTAGGGTTAGGGTTAGGGTCAGCTTTTTTCTTTTTGCATGCCTACTATTCCTTATATTATTGAACAACATCCTCGATAAAATTGTCAATATGATGGGTTAGGGTTAGGGTTAGGGTAAGGGTTAGGGTTAGGGTTAGGGTTTGGCTTATGGTTAGGGTTAGGCTTAGGGTTAGGGTTAGCTTTTTTCTTTTTGCATGCCTACTATTCCTTATATTATTGAATAACATCATCGATAAAATTGTCACGAGGATGGGTTAGGGTTAGGGTTAGGGTTAGGGTTAGGGTTAGCTTTTTTCTTTTTGCTTGCCTACTATTCCTTATATTATTGAATAACATCCTCGATAAAATTGTCAATAGGATGGGTTACGGTTAGGGTTAGGGTAAGGGTTAGGGTTAGGGTTAGGGTTTGGCTTATGGTTAGGGTTAGGCTTAGGGTTAGGGTATGCTTTTTTCTTTTTGCATGCCTACTATTCCTTATATTATTGAATAACATCCTCGATAAAATTGTCACTACGATGGGTTAGGGTTAGGGTTAGGGTTAGGGTTAGGGTTAGGGTGAGCTTTTTTCTTTTTCCATGCCTACT